>NC_134827.1:65045890-65243147 GCF_004210375.1 Tachypleus tridentatus | reverse complement strand
CTTTACAACAAAATGTAATACTACTAAGGTAAAAGGATCCACTTTACAACAAAATGTAATACTACTAAGGTAAAAGGATCCACTTTACAACAAAATGTAATACTACTAAGGTAAAAGGATCCACTTTACAACAAAATGTAATACTACTAAGGTAAAAGATCCACTTTACAACAAAATGTAATACTACTAAGGTAAAAGGATCCACTTTACAACAAAATGTAATACTACTAAGGTAAAAGGATCCACTTTACAACAAAATGTAATACTACTAAGGTAAAAGGATCCACTTTACAACAAAATGTAATAATACTAAGGTAAAAGATCCACTTTACAACAAAATGTAATAATACTAAGGTAAAAGGATCCACTTTACAACAAAATGTAATGTAATACTACTAAGGTAAAAGGATCCACTTTACAACAAAATGTAATACTACTAAGGTAAAAGGATCCACTTTACAACAAAATGTAATACTACTAAGGTAAAAGGATCCACTTTACAACAAAATGTAATACTACTAAGGTAAAAGGATCCACTTTACAACAAAATGTAATACTACTAAGGTAAAAGGATCCACTTTACAACAAAATGTAATACTACTAAGGTAAAAAGATCCACTTTACAACAAAATGTAATACTACTAAGGTAAAAGATCCACTTTACAACAAAATGTAATACTACTAAGGTAAAAGATCCACTTTACAACAAAATGTAATACTACTAAGGTAAAAGATCCACTTTACAACAAAATGTAATACTACTAAGGTAAAAGTAATACTACTAAGGTAAAAGGATCCACTTTACAACAAAATGTAATACTACTAAGGTAAAAGGATCCACTTTACAACAAAATGTAATACTACTAAGGTAAAAGATCCACTTTACAACAAAATGTAATACTACTAAGGTAAAAGATCCACTTTACAACAAAATGTAATACTACTAAGGTAAAAGGATCCACTTTACAACAAAATGTAATACTACTAAGGTAAAAGGATCCACTTTACAACAAAATGTAATACTACTAAGGTAAAAGGATCCACTTTACAACAAAATGTAATACTACTAAGGTAAAGGATCCACTTTACAACAAAATGTAATAATAACACCACTTTACAACAAAATGTAATACTACTAAGGTAAAGGATCCACTTTACAACAAAATGTAATACTACTAAGGTAAAAGGATCCACTTTACAACAAAATGTAATACAAAAAAAGATCCACTTTACAACAAAATGTACTACTAAGGTAAAAGATCCACTTTACAACAAAATGTAATACTACTAAGGTAAAAGGATCCACTTTACAACAAAATGTAATACTACTAAGGTAAAAGATCCACTTTACAACAAAATGTAATACTACTAAGGTAAAAGGATCCACTTTACAACAAAATGTAATACTACTAAGGTAAAAGGATCCACTTTACAACAAAATGTAATAATACTAACTAAGGTAAAAAGATCCACTTTACAAGGTAAAATGTAATACTACTAAGGTAAAAGATCCACTTTACAACAAAATGTAATACTACTAAGGTAAAAGGATCCACTTTACAACAAAATGTAATACTACTAAGGTAAAAGGATCCACTTTACAACAAAATGTAATACTACTAAGGTAAAAGATCCACTTTACAACAAAATGTAATACTACTAAGGTAAAAGGATCCACTTTACAACAAAATGTAATACTACTAAGGTAAAAGATCCACTTTACAACAAAATGTAATACTACTAAGGTAAAAAGATCCACTTTACAACAAAATGTAATACTACTAAGGTAAAAGGATCCACTTTACAACAAAATGTAATAATACTAAGGTAAAAGGATCCACTTTACAACAAAATGTAATACTACTAAGGTAAAAGATCCACTTTACAACAAAATGTAATACTACTAAGGTAAAAGGATCCACTTTACAACAAAATGTAATACTACTAAGGTAAAAGGATCCACTTTACAACAAAATGTAATACTACTAAGGTAAAAGATCCACTTTACAACAAAATGTAATACTACTAAGGTAAAAAGATCCACTTTACAACAAAATGTAATACTACTAAGGTAAAAGATCCACTTTACAACAAAATGTAATACTACTAAGGTAAAAGGATCCACTTTACAACAAAATGTAATACTACTAAGGTAAAAGATCCACTTTACAACAAAATGTAATACTACCAAGGTAAAAGGATCCACTTTACAACAAAATGTAATACTACTAAGGTAAAAGGATCCACTTTACAACAAAATGTAATACTACTAAGGTAAAAGATCCACTTTACAACAAAATGTAATACTACTAAGGTAAAAGGATCCACTTTACAACAAAATGTAATACTACTAAGGTAAAAGGATCCACTTTACAACAAAATGTAATACTACTAAGGTAAAAGGATCCACTTTACAACAAAATGTAATACTACTAAGGTAAAAGGATCCACTTTACAAACAAAATGTAATACTAAGGTAAAAAGATCCAACAACAAAATGTAAAAGGTATCCACTTTACAACAAAATGTAATACTACTAAGGTAAAAGATCCACTTTACAACAAAATGTAATACTACTAAGGTAAAAGATCCACTTTACAACAAAATGTAATACTACTAAGGTAAAAGGATCCACTTTACAACAAAATGTAATACTACTAAGGTAAAAGGATCCACTTTACAACAAAATGTAATACTACTAAGGTAAAAAATCCACTTTACAACAAAATGTACTACTACTAAGGTAAAAGATCCACTTTACAACAAAATGTAATACTACTAAGGTAAAAGATCCACTTTACAACAAAATGTAATACTACTAAGGTAAAAGGATCCACTTTACAACAAAATGTAATACTACTAAGGTAAAAGAGATCCACTTTACAACAAAATGTAATACTACTAAGGTAAAAGGATCCACTTTACAACAAAATGTAATACTACTAAGGTAAAAGGATCCACTTTACAACAAAATGTAATACTACTAAGGTAAAAAGGATCCACTTTACAACAAAATGTAATACTACTAAGGTAAAAGGATCCACTTTACAACAAAATGTAATACTACTAAGGTAAAAGGATCCACTTTACAACAAAATGTAATACTACTAAGGTAAAAGATCCACTTTACAACAAAATGTAATACTAAGGTAAAAGGATCCACTTTACAACAAAATGTAATACTACTAAGGTAAAAGGATCCACTTTACAACAAAATGTAATACTACTAAGGTAAAAGGATCCACTTTACAACAAAATGTAATACTACTAAGGTAAAAGGATCCACTTTACAACAAAATGTAATACTACTAAGGTAAAAGGATCCACTTTACAACAAAATGTAATACTACTAAGGTAAAAGATCCACTTTACAACAAAATGTAATACTACTAAGGTAAAAGATCCACTTTACAAAAAAATGTAATAATACTAAGGTAAAAGATCCACTTTACAACAAAATGTAATACTACTAAGGTAAAAGGATCCACTTTACAACAAAATGTAATACTACTAAGGTAAAAGGATCCACTTTACAACAAAATGTAATACTACTAAGGTAAAAGGATCCACTTTACAACAAAATGTAATACTACTAAGGTAAAAGGATCCACTTTACAACAAAATGTAATACTACTAAGGTAAAAGATCCACTTTACAACAAAATGTAATACTACTAAGGTAAAAAAGATCCACTTTACAACAAAATGTAATACTACTAAGGTAAAAAGATCCACTTTACAACAAAATGTAATACTACTAAGGTAAAAGATCCACTTTACAACAAAATGTAATACTACTAAGGTAAAAGATCCACTTTACAAAAAAATGTAATACTACTAAGGTAAAAAAATCCACTTTACAAAAAAATGTAATACTACTAAGGTAAAAAGATCCACTTTACAACAAAATGTAATACTACTAAGGTAAAAGATCCACTTTACAACAAAATGTAATACTACTAAGGTAAAAGGATCCACTTTACAACAAAATGTAATACTACTAAGGTAAAAGGATCCACTTTACAACAAAATGTAATACTACTAAGGTAAAAGGATCCACTTTACAACAAAATGTAATACTACTAAGGTAAAAGGATCCACTTTACAACAAAATGTAATATATACTAAGGTAAAAGATCCACTTTACAACAAAATGTAATAATACTAAGGTAAAAAAAAGATCCACTTTACAACAAAATGTAATACTACCAAGGTAAAAGGATCCACTTTACAACAAAATGTAATAATACTAAGGTAAAAGGATCCACTTTACAACAAAATGTAATACTACTAAGGTAAAAGGATCCACTTTACAACAAAATGTAACACTACTAAGGTAAAAGGATCCATTTTACAACAAAATGTAACACTACTAAGGTGAAAGAATCCACTTTTCAAGAAAATGTAATAATACTAAGGTAAAAGGATCCACTTTACAACAAAATGTAATAATACTAAGGTAAAAGATCCACTTTACAACAAAATGTAATAGCACTAAGGTAATACTAAGATCCACTTTACAAGAAAATGTCATACTACTAAGGTAAAAGATCCACTTTACAAGAAAATGTAATACACTAAGGTAAAAGATCCACTTTACAAAAAAATGTAATACTACTAAGGTAAAAGATCCACTTTACAAAAAAATGTAATACTACTAAGGTAAAAGATCCACTTTACAACAAAATGTAATACTACTAAGGTAAAAGGATCCACTTTACAACAAAATGTAATACTACTAAGGTAAAAGGATCCACTTTACAACAAAATGTAATAATACTAAGGTAAAAGATCCACTTTACAACAAAATGTAATACTACTAAGGTAAAAGGATCCACTTTACAACAAAATGTAATACTACTAAGGTAAAAGAATCCACTTTACAACAAAATGTAATACTACTAAGGTAAAAGATCCACTTTACAACAAAATGTAATACTACTAAGGTAAAAAGATCCACTTTACAACAAAATGTAATACTACTAAGGTAAAAGATCCACTTTACAACAAAATGTAATACTACTAAGGTAAAAGGATCCACTTTACAACAAAATGTAATACTACCAAGGTAAAAGGATCCACTTTACAACAAAATGTAATACTACTAAGGTAAAAGGATCCACTTTACAACAAAATGTAATACTACTAAGGTAAAAGGATCCACTTTACAACAAAATGTAATACTACTAAGGTAAAAGGATCCACTTTACAACAAAATGTAATAATACTAAGGTAAAAGGATCCACTTTACAACAAAATGTAATACTACTAAGGTAAAAGATCCACTTTACAACAAAATGTAATACTACTAAGGTAAAAGGATCCACTTTACAACAAAATGTAATACTACTAAGGTAAAAGGATCCACTTTACAACAAAATGTAATACTACTAAGGTAAAAGGATCCACTTTACAACAAAATGTAATACTACTAAGGTAAAAGATCCACTTTACAACAAAATGTAATACTACTAAGGTAAAAGGATCCACTTTACAACAAAATGTAATACTACTAAGGTAAAAGGATCCACTTTACAACAAAATGTAATAATACTAAGGTAAAAGGATCCACTTTACAACAAAATGTAATACTACTAAGGTAAAAGATCCACTTTACAAAAAAAATGTAATAATACTAAGGTAAAAAGATCCACTTTACAACAAAATGTAATACTACTAAGGTAAAAAGATCCACTTTACAACAAAATGTAATACTACTAAGGTAAAAGGATCCACTTTACAACAAAATGTAATACTACTAAGGTAAAAGATCCACTTTACAACAAAATGTAATACTACCAAGGTAAAAGGATCCACTTTACAACAAAATGTAATACTACTAAGGTAAAAGGATCCACTTTACAACAAAATGTAATACTACTAAGGTAAAAGATCCACAACAAAATTTACTAAGGTAAAATCCACTTTAAACAAAATAATACTACTAAGGTAAAAGGATCCACTTTACAACAAAATGTAATACTACTAAGGTAAAAGGATCCACTTTACAACAAAATGTAATAATACTAAGGTAAAAGATCCACTTTACAACAAAATGTAATACTACTAAGGTAAAAGGATCCACTTTACAACAAAATGTAATACTACTAAGGTAAAAGGATCCACTTTACAACAAAATGTAATACTACTAAGGTAAAAGATCCACTTTACAACAAAATGTAATACTACTAAGGTAAAAAGATCCACTTTACAACAAAATGTAATACTACTAAGGTAAAAAGATCCACTTTACAAAAAATGTAATACTACTAAGGTAAAAAGATCCACTTTACAACAAAATGTAATACTACTAAGGTAAAAGATCAATTTTACAAAAAAATGTAATAATACTAAGGTAAAAGATCCACTTTACAACAAAATGTAATGCTACTGAGGTTAAAGAATCCACTTTAAAACAAAATGTAATACTACTGAGATAAAAGGATCCACTTTACAACAAAATGTAATACTACTAAGGTAAAAGGATCCACTTTACAACAAAATGTAATACTACTAAGGTAAAAGGATCCACTTTAAAACAAAATGTAATACTACTAAGGTAAAAGGATCCACTTTACAACAAAATGCAAACTATATCCAAGGTAAAAGATCCACTTTACAACAAAATGTAATAATACTAAGGTAAAAAATCCACTTTACAACAAAATGTAATACTACCAAGGTAAAAGGATCCACTTTAAAACAAAATGTAATAATACTAAGGTAAAAGGATCCACTTTACACAAAATGTAATACTACTAAAGTAAAAGGATCCACTAAAAACAAAATGTGATACTACTAAGGTAAAAGGATCCACTTTACAACAAAATGTAATAATACTAATTAAATGGATCCACTTTACAACAAAATGTAATACTACCAAGGTATAAAGGATCCACTTTACAACAAAATGTAATACTACCAAGGTAAAAGGATCCACTTTACAACAAAATGTAATACTATCTAAGATAAAAGATCCACTTTACAACAAAATGTAATACTACCAAGGTAAAGGGATCAACTTTACAATAAAATGTAATACTACCAAGGTAAAAGATCCACTTTACAACAAAATGTAATACTACCAAGGTAAAAGGATCCACTTTACAAAAAAATGTAATACTACCAAGGTAAAAGGATCCACTTTACAACAAAATGTAATACTACTAAGGTAAAAGAATCCACTTTACAACAAAATGTAATACTACTAAGGTAAAAGGATCCACTTTACAACAAAATGTAATACTACTAAGGTAAAAGGATCCACTTTACAACAAAATGTAATACTACTAAGGTAAAAAGATCCACTTTACAACAAAATGTAATACTACTAAGGTAAAAGGATCCACTTTACAACAAAATGTAATACTACTAAGGTAAAAGGATCCACTTTACAACAAAATGTAATACTACTAAGGTAAAAGGATCCACTTTACAACAAAATGTAATACTACTAAGGTAAAAGATCCACTTTACAACAAAATGTAATACTACTAAGGTAAAAGGATCCACTTTACAACAAAATGTAATACTACTAAGGTAAAAGATCCACTTTACAACAAAATGTAATACTACTAAGGTAAAAAGATCCACTTTACAACAAAATGTAATAATACTAAGGTAAAAGATCCACTTTACAACAAAATGTAATACTACTAAGGTAAAAGGATCCACTTTACAACAAAATGTAATACTACTAAGGTAAAAGGATCCACTTTACAACAAAATGTAATACTACTAAGGTAAAAGATCCACTTTACAACAAAATGTAATACTACTAAGGTAAAAAGATCCACTTTACAACAAAATGTAATACTACTAAGGTAAAAGGATCCACTTTACAACAAAATGTAATACTACTAAGGTAAAAGGATCCACTTTACAACAAAATGTAATACTACTAAGGTAAAAGGATCCACTTTACAACAAAATGTAATACTACTAAGGTAAAAGGATCCACTTTACAACAAAATGTAATAATACTAAGGTAAAAGGATCCACTTTACAACAAAATGTAATACTACTAAGGTAAAAGATCCACTTTACAACAAAATGTAATACTACTAAGGTAAAAGGATCCACTTTACAACAAAATGTAATACTACTAAGGTAAAAGGATCCACTTTACAACAAAATGTAATACTACTAAGGTAAAAGATCCACTTTACAACAAAATGTAATACTACTAAGGTAAAAAGATCCACTTTACAACAAAATGTAATACTACTAAGGTAAAAGATCCACTTTACAAAAAAATGTAATACTACTAAGGTAAAAGATCCACTTTACAAAAAAATGTAATACTACTAAGGTAAAAGATCCACTTTACAAAAAAATGTAATACTACTAAGGTAAAAGGATCCACTTTACAACAAAATGTAATACTACTAGGTAAAGAATCCAACAAAATGTAATACTACTAAGGTAAAAGGATCCACTTTAAAACAAAATGTAATACTACTAAGGTAAAAGGATCCACTTTACAACAAAATGTAATACTACTAAGGTAAAAGGATCCACTTTACAACAAAATGTAATACTACTAAGGTAAAAGGATCCACTTTACAAAATGCAATGTAATACTACTAAGGTAAAAGATCCACTTTACAACAAAATGTAATAATACTAAGGTATGAAAATCCACTTTACAACAAAATGTAATACGATCAAAGTAAAGGGATCACCTTTACAACAAAATGTAATACTACTAAGGTAAAAGGATCCACTTTACAACAAAATGTAATACTACTAAGGTAAAAGGATCCACTTTACAACAAAATGTAATACTACTAAGGTAAAAGGATCCACTTTACAACAAAATGTAATAATACTAATTAAAAGGATCCACTTTACAACAAAATGTAATACTACTAAGGTAAAAGGATCCACTTTACAACAAAATGTAATACTACTAAGGTAAAAATGTAATACAACAAAATAATACTACTAAGGTAAAAGATCCACTTTACAACAAAATGTAATACTACTAAGGTAAAAGATCCACTTTACAACAAAATGTAATACTACTAAGGTAAAAGGATCCACTTTACAACAAAATGTAATACTACTAAGGTAAAAGATCCACTTTACAACAAAATGTAATACTACTAAGGTAAAAGGATCCACTTTACAACAAAATGTAATACTAAAGGTAAAAGGATCCACTTTACAACAAAATGTAATACTACTAAGGTAAAAGGATCCACTTTACAACAAAATGTAATACTACTAATAGTAAAAAGATCCACTTTACAACAAAATGTAATACTACTAAGGTAAAAGGATCCACTTTACAACAAAATGTAATACTACTAAGGTAAAAAGATCCACTTTACAAGAAAATGTCATATTACTAAGGTAAAAAGACCCACTTTACAACAAAATGTCATAATACTAAGGTAAAAAGTTCCACTTTACAAGAGAATGTCATACTACTAAGGTAAAAGATCCATTTTACAAAAAAATGTCATACTACTAAGGTAAAAAGATCAATTTTACAAAAAAATGGAATAATACTAAGGTAAGAAGATCCACTTTACAACAAAATGTAATACTACTAAGGTAAAAGGATCCACTTTACAACAAAATGAAAGACTACTAAAATAAAAGGATCCACTTTGCAACAAAATGTAATAATACTAAGGTAAAGGATCCACTTTACAACAAAATGTAATACCACTAAAGTAAAAGGATCCACTTTACAACAAAATGTAATACTACTAAGGTAAAAAGATCCACTTTACAACAAAACGTAATAATACTGAGGTAAAAAGATTCACTTTACAAGAAAACGTAATACTACTAACGAAAAAAGATCCACTTTACAAGAAAATGTCATACTACTAAGGTAAAAAGACCCACTTTACAACAAAATGTCATACTACTAAGGTAAAAAGATCCACTTTACAAAAGAATGTCATACTACTAAGATAAAAAAATCCACTTTACAAAAAAATGTCATACTACTAAGTTAAAAAGATCCACTTTACAACAAAATGTAATGCAACTGAGGTAAAAGAATCCACTTCAAAACAAAATGTAATACTACTGAGATAAAAGGATCCACTTTACAACAAAATGTAATACTACTAAGGTAAAAGGATCCACTTTACAACAAAATGTAATGCTACTAAGGTAAAAGGATCCACTTTAAAACAAAATGTAATGCTACTAAGGTAAAAGGATTCACTTTACAACAAAATGCAAACTATATCCAAGGTAAAAAGAGCAACTTTACAACAAAATGTAATAATACTAAGGTATAAAAATCCATTTTACAACAAAATGTAATACTACCAAGGTAAAAGGATCCACTTTAAAACAAAATCTTATAATATTAAGGTAAAAGGATCCACTTTGACACAAAATGTAATACTACTAAAGTAAAAGGATACACTAAAAACAAAATGTGATACTTCTAAGGTAAAAGGATCCACTTTACAACAAAATGTAACACTACTAAGGAGAAAGAATCCACTTTTCAAGAAAATGTAATAATACTAAGGTAAAAGGATCCACTTTACAACAAAATGGAATAATAACAAGGTAAAAAGATCCACTTTACAAGAAAATGTCATACCACTAAGGTAAGAAGATCCACTTTACAAGAAAATGTCATACTACTAAGGTAAAAAGATCCACTTTACAAGAAAATGTCATACTACTAAGGTAAAAGATCCATTTTACAAAAAAATGTCATACTACTAAGGTAAAAAGATCAATTTTACAAAAAAATGGAATAATACTAAGGTAAGAAGATCCACTTTACAACAAAATGTAATACTACTAAGGTAAAAGGATCCACTTTACAACAAAATGAAAGACTACTAAAATAAAAGGATCCACTTTGCAACAAAATGTAATAATACTAAGGTAAAGGATCCACTTTACAACAAAATGTAATACCACTAAAGTAAAAGGATCCACTTCACAACAAAATGTAATACTACTAAGTTAAAAGAATCCACTTTACAACAAAATGTAATACTATCAAGGTAAAGGGATCAACTTAACAACAAAATGTAATACTACTAAAAAAAAGAATCCACTTTACAGCAAAATGTAATAATACTAAGGTAAAATGATCCACTTTACAACAAAATGTAATGCTACTGAGGTAAAAGGTTGAACTTTACAACAAAATGTAATACTACCAAGGTAAAAGGATCCATAAAAAAAAATGTAATACTACCAAGGTAAAAGGATCCACTTTACAACAAAATGTAACACTACCAAGGTAAAAGAATCCATTTTAAAACAAAATGTAATACTACCAAAGTAAAAGGATCCACTTTAAAAGAAAATCTTATAATACTAAGGTAAAAGGATCCACTTTACAGCAAAATGTAATAATACTAAGGTAAAATGATCCACTTTACAACAAAATGTAATACTACTAAGGTAAAAGGATCCACTTTACAACAAAATGTAATACTACTAAGGTAAAAGGATCCACTTTACAAAAAAATGTAATACTACTAAGGTAAAAGGATCCACTTTACAACAAAATGTAACACTACCAAGGTAAAAGAATCCACTTTAAAACAAAATGTAATACTACTAAAGTAAAAGGATCCACATAAAACAAAATGTGATACTACTAAGGTAAAAGGATCCACTTTACAACAAAATGTAATAATACTAATTAAATGGATCCACTTTAGAACCAAATGTAATACTACCAAGGTATAAGAATCCACTTTACAAAAAATGCAATAATATCCAAGAAAAAAGATCCACTTTACAACAAAATGTAATACAAGTAATGTAAAAAAACCCACTTTACAACAAAATGTAATATTACCAAGGAATAAGGATCAACTTTACAATAAAATGTAATACTACCAAGGTAAAAGATCCACTTTAGAACAAAATGTAATACTACCAAGGTAAAAGGATCCATAAAAAAAAATGTAATACTACCAAGGTAAAAGGATCCACTTTACAACAAAATGTAATACTACTAAGGTAAAAGAATCCACTTTAAAACAAAATGTAATACTACTAAGGTAAATGGATCCACTTTACAACAAAATTAATACTACTAAAATAAAAGGATCCACTTTACAACAAAATGTAATAATACTAAGTTAAAATGATCCACTTTACAACAAAATGTAATGCTACTGAGGTAAAAGGATGAACTTTACAATAAAATGTAATACGATCAAGGTAAAGGGATCAACTTTACAACAAAATGTAATACTACTAAGGTAAAAGGATCCACTTTACAACAAAATGTAATACTACTAAGGTAAAAGATCCACTTTACAACAAAATGTAATACTACAAAGGTAAAAGATCCACTTTACAAAAAAATGTTATACTACTAAGGTAAAAAGACCCACTTTACAACAAAATGTCATACTACTAAGGTAAAAAGATCAATTTTACAAAAAATGGAATAATACTAAGGTAAAAAGATGCACTTTACAACAAAATGTAATGCTACTGAGGTTAAAGAATCGACTTCAAAACAAAATGTAATACTACTGAGATAAAAGGATCCACTTTACAACAAAATGTAATACTACTAAGGTAAAAGGATCCACTTTACAACAAAATGTAATACTACTAAGGTAAATGGGTCCACTTTAAAACAAAATTTAATGCTACTAAGGTAAAAGGATCCACTTTACAACAAAATGCAATAATATCCAAGGTAAAAAGATCCACTTTAAAACAAAATGTAATAATACTAAGGTAAAAAAATCCACTTTACAACAAAATGTAATACTACCAAAGTAAAAGGATCCACTTTAAAACAAAATCTTATAATACTAAGGTAAAAGGATCCACTTTGACACAAAATGTAATACTACTAAAGTAAAAGGATCCATATAAAACAAAATGTGATACTACTAAGGTAAAAGGATCCACTTTACAACAAAATGTAATAATACTAATTAAATGGATCCACTTTACAACCAAATGTAATACTACCAAGGTATAAAGATCCACTTTACAAAAAAATGTAATACTATCAAGGAAAAGATCCACTTTACAACAAAATGTTATAGAAGTAATGTAAAAAATCCACTTTACAACAAAATGTAATACTACCAAGGTAAAAGGATCAACTTTACAATAAAATGTAATACTACCAAGGTAAAAGATCCACTTTACAACAAAATGTAATACTACCAAGGTAAAAGGATCCATAAAAAAAATGTAATACTACCAAGGTAAAAGGATCCACTTTACAACAAAATGTAACACTACCAAGGTAAAAGAATCCACTTTAAAACAAAATGTAATACTACTAAAGTAAAAGGATCCACTTTACAACAAAATGTAATACTACTAAGGTAAAAAGATCCACTTTACAACAAAATGTAATAATACTAAGGTAAAATGATCCACTTTACAACAAAATGTAATACTACTGAGGTAAAAGGATCCACTTTACAACAAAATGTAATACTACCAAGGTAAAAGGATCCACTTTACAAAAAATGTAATACTACCAAGGTAAAAGGATCCACTTTACAACAAAATGTAATACTACCAAGGTAAAAGAATCCACTTTACAACAAAATGTAATACTACTAAGGTAAAAGGATCCACTTTACAACAAAATGTAATACTACTAAGGTAAAAGATCCACTTTACAACAAAATGTAAAAATAATAAGGTAAAAAAATCCACTTTAGAACAAAATGTGATGATACTAAGGTAAAAAGATCTACTTTACAACAAAATGTAATAATACTAAGGTAAAAGAATCCACTTTTTAACAAAATATAATACTACTAAGGTAAAAGGATCCACTTTACAACAAAATGTAATAAAACAAGGTAAAAGATCCACTTTACAAGAAAATGTCATACTACTAAGGTAAAAGATCCACTTTACAAAAAAATGTAATACTACTAAGGTAAAAGGATCCACTTTACAATAAAATGTAATACTACTAAGGTAAAAAGATCCACTTTACAACAAAATGTAATACTACTAAGGTAAAAGGATCCACTTTAAAACAAAATGAAAGACTACTAAAATAAAAGGATCCACTTTACAACAAAATGTAATACTACTAAGGTAAAGGATCCACTTTACAACAAAATGTAATACTACTAAAGGTAAAAGGATCCACTTTACAACAAAATGTAATACTACTAAGGTAAAAAGATCCACTTTACAACAAAATGTAATACTACTAAGGTAAAAGATCCACTTTACAAGAAAATGTAATACTACTAAGGTAAAAGATCCACTTTACAAGAAAATGTCATACTACTAAGGTAAAAGATCCACTTTACAAAAAAATGTAATACTACTAAGGTAAAAAGATCCACTTTACAAAAAAATGTAATACTACTAAGGTAAAAGATCCACTTTACAACAAAATAATAACTAAGGTAAAAGATCCACTTTACAGGTAATAAAAGGTAAAGGATCCACTTTACAACAAAATGTAATACTACTAAGGTAAAAGGATCCACTTTACAACAAAATGTAATACTACTAAGGTAAAAGGATCCACTTTAAAACAAAATGTAATACTACTAAGGTAAAAGGATCCACTTTACAACAAAATGTAATACTATCCAAGGTAAAAGATCCACTTTACAACAAAATGTAATAATACTAAGGTAAAAAATCCACTTTACAACAAAATGTAATACTACCAAGGTAAAAGGATCCACTTTACAACAAAATGTAATAATACTAAGGTAAAAGGATCCACTTTACAACAAAATGTAATACTACTAAAGTAAAAGGATCCACTTTAAAACAAAATGTAATACTACTAAGGTAAAAGGATCCACTTTACAACAAAATGTAATACTAAGGTAAAAGGATCCACTTTACAACAAAATGTAATACTACTAAGGTAAAAGGATCCACTTTACAACAAAATGTAATACTACTAAGGTAAAAGAATCCACTTTACAACAAAATGTAATACTACTAAGGTAAAAGATCCACTTTACAACAAAATGTAATACTACTAAGGTAAAAGGATCCACTTTACAACAAAATGTAATACTACTAAGGTAAAAGGATCCACTTTACAACAAAATGTAATACTACCAAGGTAAAAAGATCCACTTTACAACAAAATGTAATACTACCAAGGTAAAAGGATCCACTTTACAACAAAATGTAATACTACTAAGGTAAAAGGATCCACTTTACAACAAAATGTAATACTACTAAGGTAAAAGGATCCACTTTACAACAAAATGTAATACTACTAAAGTAAAAGGATCCACTTTACAACAAAATGTAATACTACTAAGGTAAAAGGATCCACTTTACAACAAAATGTAATAATACTAAGGTAAAAGGATCCACTTTACAACAAAATGTAATACTACTAAGGTAAAAGGATCCACTTTACAACAAAATGTAATACTACTAAGGTAAAAGGATCCACTTTACAACAAAATGTAATACTACTAAGGTAAAAGATCCACTTTACAACAAAATGTAATACTACTAAGGTAAAAGATCCACTTTACAAAAAAATGTAATACTACTAAGGTAAAAGATCCACTTTACAAGAAAATGTAATACTACTAAGGTAAAAGATCCACTTTACAACAAAATGTAATACTACTAAGGTAAAAGGATCCACTTTACAACAAAATGTAATACTACTAAGGTAAAAAGATCCACTTTACAACAAAATGTAATACTACTAAGGTAAAAAGATCCACTTTACAACAAAATGTAATACTACTAAGGTAAAAGATCCACTTTACAACAAAATGTAATACTACTAAGGTAAAAAGATCCACTTTACAACAAAATGTAATACTACTAAGGTAAAAGATCCATTTTACAACAAAATGTCCATACTACTAAATGTAAAAGATCCACTTTACAACAAAATGTAATACTACTAAGGTAAAAGATCCACTTTACAACAAAATGTAATACTACTAAGGTAAAAGATCCACTTTACAACAAAATGTAATACTACTAAGGTAAAAGGATCCACTTTACAACAAAATGTAATACTACTAAGGTAAAAGGATCCACTTTACAACAAAATGTAATACTACTAAGGTAAAAGGATCCACTTTACAACAAAATGTAATACTACTAAGGTAAAAAGATCCACTTTACAACAAAATGTAATACTACTAAGGTAAAAGATCCACTTTACAACAAAATGTAATACTACTAAGGTAAAAGATCCACTTTACAACAAAATGTAATACTACTAAGGTAAAAGATCCACTTTACAACAAAATGTAATACTACTAAGGTAAAAGATCCACTTTACAACAAAATGTAATACTACTAAGGTAAAAGATCCACTTTACAACAAAATGTAATACTACTAAGGTAAAAGATCCACTTTACAACAAAATGTAATACTACTAAGGTAAAAGGATCCACTTTACAACAAAATGTAATACTACTAAGGTAAAAGGATCCACTTTACAACAAAATGTAATACTACTAAGGTAAAAGATCCACTTTACAACAAAATGCAATACTACCAAGGTAAAAGATCCACTTTACAACAAAATGTAATAATACTAAGGTAAAAAATCCACTTTACAACAAAATGTAATACTACCAAGGTAAAAGGATCCACTTTAAAACAAAATGTAATAATACTAAGGTAAAAGGATCCACTTTACACAAAATGTAATACTACTAAAGTAAAAGGATCCACTTTAAAACAAAATGTAATACTACTAAGGTAAAAGGATCCACTTTACAACAAAATGTAATAATACTAATTAAATGGATCCAATGTAATACTACCAAGGTAATCCACTTTACAACAAAATGTAATACTACCAAGGTAAAGGATCCACTTTACAACAAAATGTAATACTATCCAAGAAAAAAGATCCACTTTACAACAAAATGTAATACTATCAAGGTAAAGGGATCAACTTTACAATAAAATGTAATACTACTAAGGTAAAAGATCCACTTTACAACAAAATGTAATACTACCAAGGTAAAAGAATCCACTTTAAAAAAATGTAATACTACTAAGGTAAAAGGATCCACTTTACAACAAAATGTAATACTACCAAGGTAAAAGAATCCACTTTAAAACAAAATGTAATACTACTAAGGTAAAAGGATCCACTTTACAACAAAATGTAATACTACTAAAATAAAAGGATCCACTTTACAACAAAATGTAATAATACTAAGGTAAAATGATCCACTTTACAACAAAATGTAATACTACTAAGGTAAAAGGATCCACTTTACAAAAAAATGTAATACTACTAAGGTAAAAGGATCCACTTTACAACAAAATGTAATACTACTAAGGTAAAAGGATCCACTTTACAACAAAATGTAATACTACTAAGGTAAAAGATCCACTTTACAACAAAATGTAATACTACTAAGGTAAAAGATCCACTTTACAACAAAATGTAATACTACTAAGGTAAAAGATCCACTTTACAACAAAATGTAATACTACTAAGGTAAAAAGATCCACTTTACAACAAAATGTAATACTACTAAGGTAAAAGATCCACTTTACAACAAAATGTAATACTACTAAGGTAAAAGGATCCACTTTACAACAAAATGTAATACTACTAAGGTAAAAGGATCCACTTTACAACAAAATGTAATACTACTAAGGTAAAAGATCCACTTTACAACAAAATGTAATACTACTAAGGTAAAAGATCCACTTTACAACAAAATGTAATACTACAAGGTAAAAGATCCACTTTACAACAAAATGTAATACTACTAAGGTAAAAAGATCCACTTTACAACAAAATGTAATACTACTAAGGTAAAAGGATCCACTTTACAACAAAATGTAATACTACTAAGGTAAAAGGATCCACTTTACAACAAAATGTAATACTACTAAGGTAAAAGAATCCACTTTACAACAAAATGTAATACTACTAAGGTAAAAGGATCCACTTTACAACAAAATGTAATACTACTAAGGTAAAAGATCCACTTTACAACAAAATGTAATACTACTAAGGTAAAAGGATCCACTTTACAACAAAATGTAATACTACTAAGGTAAAAGATCCACTTTACAACAAAATGTAATACTACTAAGGTAAAAAATCCACTTTACAACAAAATGTAATACTACTAAGGTAAAAGGATCCACTTTACAACAAAATGTAATACTACTAAGGTAAAAGGATCCACTTTACAACAAAATGTAATACTACTAAGGTAAAAGATCCACTTTACAACAAAATGTAATACTACTAAGGTAAAAGATCCACTTTACAACAAAATGTAATACTACTAAGGTAAAAGATCCACTTTACAAAAAAATGTAATAATACTAAGGTAAAAAGATCCACTTTACAACAAAATGTAATACTACTAAGGTAAAAAATCCACTTTACAACAAAATGTAATACTACTAAGGTAAAAGGATCCACTTTACAACAAAATGTAATACTACTAAGGTAAAGGATCCACTTTACAACAAAATGTAATACTACTAAGGTAAAAGATCCACTTTACAAGAAAATGTAATACTACTAAGGTAAAAGGATCCACTTTACAACAAAATGTAATAATACTAAGGTAAAAGATCCACTTTACAAGAAAATGTAATACTACTAAGGTAAAAAAAGATCCACTTTACAACAAAATGTAATACTACTAAGGTAAAAAGATCCACTTTACAAAAAAATGTAATACTACTAAGGTAAAAGATCCACTTTACAAAAAAATGTAATAATACTAAGGTAAAAGATCCACTTTACAAACAAAATGTAATACTACTAAGGTAAAAGGATCCACTTTACAACAAAATGTAATACTACTAAGGTAAAGGATCCACTTTACAACAAAATGTAATACCACTAAAGTAAAAGGATCCACTTTACAACAAAATGTAATACTACTAAGGTAAAAAGATCCACTTTACAACAAAATGTAATACTACTAAGGTAAAAAGATCCACTTTACAACAAAATGTAATACTACTAAGGTAAAAAAGATCCACTTTACAAGAAAATGTCATACTACTAAGGTAAAAGATCCACTTTACAACAAAATGTCATACTACTAAGGTAAAAGATCCACTTTACAAAAAAATGTCATACTACTAAGGTAAAAGATCCATTTTACAAAAAAATGTCATACTACTAAGGTAAAATCAATTTTACAAAAAAATGATCCACTTTACAACAAAATGTAATGCTACTGAGGTTAAAGAATCCACTTTAAAACAAAATGTAATACTACTGAGATAAAAGGATCCACTTTACAACAAAATGTAATACTACTAAGGTAAAAGGATCCACTTTACAACAAAATGTAATGCTACTAAGGTAAAAGGATCCACTTTAAAACAAAATTTAATGCTACTAAGGTAAAAGGATTCACTTTACAACAAAATGCAAACTATATCCAAGGTAAAAAGAGCAACTTTACAACAAAATGTAATAATACTAAGGTATAAAATCCATTTTACAACAAAATGTAATACTACCAAGGTAAAAGGATCCACTTTAAAACAAAATGTTATAATATTAAGGTAAAAGGATCCACTTTGACACAAAATGTAATACTACTAAAGTAAAAGGATCCACTAAAAACAAAATGTGATACTACTAAGGTAAAAGGATCCACTTTACAACAAAATGTAATACTACTAAGGTAAAGAATCCACTTTACAACAAAATGTAATAATACTAAGGTAAAAGGATCCACTTTACAACAAAATGTAATACTACCAAGGTAAAAGATCCACTTTACAAGAAAATGTAATACTACTAAGGTAAAAAGATCCACTTTACAACAAAATGTAATACTACTAAGGTAAAAGATCCACTTTACAACAAAATGTAATACTACTAAGGTAAAAGATCCACTTTACAACAAAATGTAATACTACTAAGGTAAAAGATCCACTTTACAAAAAAATGTAATACTACTAAGGTAAAAGGATCCACTTTACAACAAAATGTAATACTACTAAGGTAAAAGGATCCACTTTACAACAAAATGTAATACTACTAAAGGTAAAAGGATCCACTTTACAACAAAATGTAAACTACTAAAATGGAAAAGGATCCACTTTACAACAAAATGTAATACTACTAAGGTAAAAGGATCCACTTTACAACAAAATGTAATACTACTAAGGTAAAAGGATCCACTTTACAACAAAATGTAATACTACTAAGGTAAAAGGATCCACTTTACAACAAAATGTAATACTACTAAGGTAAAAGGATCCACTTTACAACAAAATGTAATACTACTAAGGTAAAAGATCCACTTTACAACAAAATGTAATACTACTAAGGTAAAAAAAATGATCCACTTTACAACAAAATGTAATACTACTAAGGTAAAAAAAGGATCCACTTTACAACAAAATGTAATACTACTAAGGTAAAAGGATCCACTTTACAACAAAATGTAATACTACTAAGGTAAAAGATCCACTTTACAACAAAATGTAATACTACTAAGGTAAAAGGATCCACTTTACAACAAAATGTAATACTACTAAGGTAAAAGGATCCACTTTACAACAAAATGTAATACTACTAAGGTAAAAGGATCCACTTTACAACAAAATGTAATACTACTAAGGTAAAAGGATCCACTTTACAACAAAATGTAATACTACTAAGGTAAAAGGATCCACTTTACAACAAAATGTAATACTACTAAGGTAAAAGGATCCACTTTACAACAAAATGTAATACTACTAAGGTAAAAGGATCCACTTTACAACAAAATGTAATACTACTAAAGGTAAAACTAAGGATCCACTTTACAACAAAATGTAATACTACTAAGGTAAAAGGATCCACTTTACAACAAAATGTAATACTACTAAGGTAAAAGGATCCACTTTACAACAAAATGTAATACTACTAAGGTAAAAGGATCCACTTTACAACAAAATGTAATAATACTAAGGTAAAAAAGATCCACTTTACAACAAAATGTAATACTACTAAGGTAAAAAAATGTAATACTACCAAGGTATCCACTTTACAACAAAATGTAATACTACTAAGGTAAAAGATCCACTTTACAACAAAATGTAATACTACTAAGGTAAAAGATCCACTTTACAACAAAATGTAATACTACTAAGGTAAAAGGATCCACTTTACAAAAAAATGTAATACTACCAAGGTAAAAGATCCACTTTACAACAAAATGTAATACTACTAAGGTAAAAGAATCCACTTTACAACAAAATGTAATACTACTAAGGTAAAAGGATCCACTTTACAACAAAATGTAATACTACTAAAATAAAAGGATCCACTTTACAACAAAATGTAATAATACTAAGGTAAAATGATCCACTTTACAACAAAATGTAATACTACTAAGGTAAAAGGATCCACTTTACAACAAAATGTAATACTACTAAGGTAAAAGGATCCACTTTACAACAAAATGTAATACTACTAAGGTAAAAGGATCCACTTTACAACAAAATGTAATACTACTAAGGTAAAAGATCCACTTTACAACAAAATGTAATACTACTAAGGTAAAAGATCCACTTTACAAAAAATGTAATACTACTAAGGTAAAAGATCCACTTTACAACAAAATGTAATACTACTAAGGTAAAAGATCCACTTTACAAAAAATGTAATACTACTAAGGTAAAAGATCCACTTTACAACAAAATGTAATACTACTAAGGTAAAAGATCCACTTTACAACAAAATGTAATACTACTAAGGTAAAAGGATCCACTTTACAACAAAATGTAATACTACTAAGGTAAAAGGATCCACTTTACAACAAAATGTAATACTACTAAGGTAAAAACAAAATGGATCCACTTTACAACAAAATGTAATACTACTAAGGTAAAAGGATCCACTTTACAACAAAATGTAATACTACTAAGGTAAAAGATCCACTTTACAACAAAATGTAATACTACTAAGGTAAAAGATCCACTTTACAACAAAATGTAATACTACTAAGGTAAAAGGATCCACTTTACAACAAAATGTAATACTACTAAGGTAAAAGGATCCACTTTACAACAAAATGTAATACTACTAAGGTAAAAGGATCCACTGTAATACAAAGGTAAAAGATCAAAATGTAATACTACTAAGGTAAAAGGATCCACTTTACAACAAAATGTAATACTACTAAGGTAAAAGGATCCACTTTACAACAAAATGTAATACTACTAAGGTAAAAGGATCCACTTTACAACAAAATGTAATACTACTAAAGTAAAAGGATCCACTTTACAACAAAATGTAATACTACTAAGGTAAAAGGATCCACTTTACAACAAAATGTAATACTACTAAGGTAAAAGGATCCACTTTACAACAAAATGTAATACTACCAAGGTAAAAGGATCCACTTTACAACAAAATGTAATACTACTAAGGTAAAAGGATCCACTTTACAACAAAATGTAATACTACTAAGGTAAAAGATCCACTTTACAACAAAATGTAATACTACTAAGGTAAAAGGATCCACTTTACAACAAAATGTAATACTACTAAGGTAAAAGGATCCACTTTACAACAAAATGTAATACTACCAAGGTAAAAGGATCCACTTTACAACAAAATGTAATACTACTAAGGTAAAAGGATCCACTTTACAACAAAATGTAATACTACTAAGGTAAAAGAATCCACTTTACAACAAAATGTAATACTACTAAGGTAAAAGGATCCACTTTACAACAAAATGTAATACTACTAAGGTAAAAGGATCCACTTTACAACAAAATGTAATACTACTAAGGTAAAAGGATCCACTTTACAACAAAATGTAATACTACTAAGGTAAAAGGATCCACTTTACAACAAAATGTAATACTACTAAGGTAAAAGGATCCACTTTACAAAAAATGTAATACTACTAAGGTAAAAGATCCACTTTACAACAAAATGTAATACTACTAAGGTAAAAGATCCACTTTACAACAAAATGTAATACTACTAAGGTAAAAGGATCCACTTTACAACAAAATGTAATACTACTAAGGTAAAAGATCCACTTTACAACAAAATGTAATACTACTAAAAAGTAAAAAATCCACTTTACAACAAAATGTAATACTACTAAGGTAAAAAGATCCACTTTACAACAAAATGTAATACTACTAAGGTAAAAGGATCCACTTTACAACAAAATGTAATACTACTAAGGTAAAAGGATCCACTTTACAACAAAATGTAATAAAACTAAGGTAAAAGATCCACTTTACAACAAAATGTAATACTACTAAGGTAAAAGATCCACTTTACAACAAAATGTAATACTACTAAGGTAAAAGGATCCACTTTACAACAAAATGTAATACTACTAAGGTAAAAGATCCACTTTACAACAAAATGTAATACTACTAAGGTAAAAGATCCACTTTACAACAAAATGTAATACTACTAAGGTAAAAGATCCACTTTACAACAAAATGTCATACTACTAAGGTAAAAGATCCACTTTACAAGAAAATGTCATACTACTAAGGTAAAAGATCCACTTTACAAAAAAATGTAATACTACTAAGGTAAAAAATCCATTTTACAAAAAATGTAATACTACTAAGGTAAAAGATCCACTTTACAACAAAATGTAATGCTACTGAGGTTAAAGAATCCACTTCAAAACAAAATGTAATACTACTGAGATAAAAGGATCCACTTTACAACAAAATGTAATACTACTAAGGTAAAAGGATCCACTTTAAAACAAAATGTAATACTACTAAGGTAAAAGGATCCACTTTACAACAAAATGTAATACTACTCCAAGGTAAAAGATCCACTTTACAACAAAATGTAATAATACTAAGGTAAAAAAATCCACTTTACAACAAAATGTAATACTACCAAAGTAAAAGGATCCACTTTAAAACAAAATCTTATAATACTAAGGTAAAAGGATCCACTTTGACACAAAATGTAATACTACTAAAGTAAAAGGATCCACATAAAACAAAATGTGATACTACTAAGGTAAAAGGATCCACTTTACAACAAAATGTAATAATACTAATTAAATGGATCCACTTTAGAACCAAATGTAATACTACCAAGGTATAAAGAATCCACTTTACAAAAAATGCAATACTATCCAAGAAAAAGATCCACTTTACAACAAAATGTAATACAAGTAATGTAAAAAACCCACTTTACAACAAAATGTAATATTACCAAGGTATAAGGATCAACTTTACAATAAAATGTAATACTACCAAGGTAAAAGATCCACTTTAGAACAAAATGTAATACTACCAAGGTAAAAGGATCCATAAAAAAATTTAATACTACCAAGGTAAAAGGATCCACTTTACAACAAAATGTAACACTACCAAGGTAAAAGAATCCACTTTAAAACAAAATGTAATACTACTAAAGTAAATGGATCCACTTTGCAGCAAAATTAATACTACTAAAGTAAAAGGACCCACTTTACAGCAAAATGTAATAATACTAAGGTAAAATGATCCACTTTACAACAAAATGTAATGCTACTGAGGTAAAAGGATGAACTTTACAACAAAATGTAATACTACCAAGGTAAAGGGATCCATAAAAAAAATGTAATACTACCAAGGTAAAAGGATCCACTTTACAACAAAATGTAACACTACCAAGGTAAAAGAATCCACTTTAAAACAAAATGTAATACTACTAAAGTAAATGGATCCACTTTGCAGCAAAATTCATACTACTAAAATAAAAGGACCCACTTTACAGCAAAATGTAATAATACTAAGGTAAAATGATCCACTTTACAACAAAATGTAATGCTACTGAGGTAAAAGGATGAACTTTACAACAAAATGTAATACGATCAAGGTAAAGGGATCAACTTTACAACAAAATGTAATACTACGAAGGTAAAAGGATCCACTTTACAACAAAACATAATACTACTGAGGTAAAAAGATCCATTTTACAACAAAACGTAATACTACTACGGTAAAAAGATCCATTTTCCAAAAATATTATACTACTAAGGTAAAAAAGACCCACTTTACAACAAAATGTCATACTACTAAGGTAAAAAGACCCACTTTACAACAAAATGTAATGCTACTAAGGTAAAAGGATCCACTTTAAAACAAAATTTAATGCTACTAAGGTAAAAGGATTGACTTTACAACAAAATGCATTACTACTACGGTAAAAGGATCCACTTTACAACAAAATGCAATACTACTACGGTAAAAGGATCCACTTTACAACAAAACATAATACTACTGAGGTAAAAAGATCCACTTTACAACAAAACGTAATACTACTAAGGTAAAAAGATCCACTTTACAAAAAATGTCATACTACTAAGGTAAAAAGAACCACTTTAGAAGAAAATGGAAAAATAGTAAGGTAGAAAGATCCACTTTACAACAACTTGAAATACTAACAAGGTAAAAAATCAAATTTACAACAAAATGTAATACTACCAAGGTAAAAATGATCCACTTTACAACAAAATGTAATAATAGTAAGGTAAAAAAATCAACTTTACAACACAATGTAATACTACTAAGGTAAAAAGATCCACTTCATAACAAAATGTCATACTACTAAGGTAAAAAGTTCCACTTTACAAGAGAATGTCATACTACTAAGGTAAAAAGATCCATTTTACAAAAAAATGTCATACTACTAAGGTAAAAAGATCAATTTTATAAAAAAATGTAATGTAACTGAGGTTAAAGAATCCACTTCAAAACAAAATGTAATACTACTGAGATAAAAGGATCCACTTTACAACAAAATGTAATACTACTAAGGTAAAGGATCCACTTTACAACAAAATGTAATACCACTAAAGTAAAAGGATCCACTTCACAACACAATGTAATACTACTAAGGTAAAAAGATCCACTTTACAACAAAACGTAATACTACTGAGGTAAAAAGATTCACTTTATAACAAAACGTAATACTACTAACGTAAAAAGATACACTTTACAAGACAATGTCATACTACTAAGGTAAAAAGACCCACTTCACAACAAAATGTCATACTACTAAGGTAAAAAGTTCAACTTTACAAGAGAATGTCATACTACTAAGGTAAAAAGATCCATTTTACAAAAAAAATGTCATACTACTAAGGTAAAAAGATCCACTTTACAACAAAATGTAATGCTACTGAGGTTAAAGAATCCACTTCAAAACAAAATGTAATACTACTAAGATAAAAGGATCCACTTTACAACAAAATGTAATGCTACTAAGGTAAATGGATCCACTTTAAAACAAAATTTAATGCTACTAAGGTAAAAGGATCCACTTTACAACAAAATGCAATACTATCCAAGGTAAAAAGATCCACTTTACAACAAAATGCAATACTATCCAAGGTAAAAAGATCCACTTTACAACAAAATGTAATAATACTAAGGTAAAAAATCCACTTTACAACAAAATGTAATACTACCAAAGTAAAAGGATCCACTTTAAAACAAAATCATATAATACTAAGGTAAAAGGATCCACTTTGACACAAAATGTTATACAACTAAAGTAAAAGGATCCACTTAAAACAAAATGTGATACTACTAAGGTAAAAGGATCCACTTTACAACAAAATGTAATAATACTAATTAAATGAATCCACTTTACAACCAAATGTAATACTACCAAGGTATAAGAATCCACTTTACAACAAAATGCAATACTATCCAAGAAAAAAGATCCACTTTACAACAAAATGTAATACTATCAAGGTAAAGGGATCAACTTTACAATAAAATGTAATACTACCAAGGTAAAAGATCCACTTTAGAACAAAATGTAATACTACCAAGGAAAAGAATCCATAAAAAAAATGTAATACTACCAAGGTAAAAGGATCCACTTTACAACAAAATGTAACACTACCAAGGTAAAAGAATCCAATTTAAAACAAAATGTAATACTACTAAGGAAAATGGATCCACTTTGCAGCAAAATTAATACTACTAAAATAAAAGGACCCAATTTACAGCAAAATGTAATAATACTAAGGTAAAATGATCCACTTTACAACAAAATGTAATGCTACTGAGGTAAAAGGATGAACTTTACAAAAATATGTAATACGATCACGGTAAATGGATCAACTTTACAACAAAATGTAATACTACGAAGGCAAAAGGATCCACTTTACAACAAAACATAATACTACTGAGGTAAAAAGATCCATTTTACAACAAAACGTAATACAACTAAGGTAAAATGATCCACTTTACAAAAAATGTCATACTACTAAGGTAAAAAGACCCACTTTACAACAAAATGTAATACTACCAAGGTGAAAAGACCCACTTTACAACAAAATGTCATACTACTAAGGTAAAAAGATCCACTTTACAAGAGAATGGAATAATACTAAGGTGAAAATATCCACTTTACAACAACATCTAATACTAACAAGGTAAAAAGATCCACTTCACAACAAAATGTAATAATATCAAGCTAAAAATGATCCACTTTACAACAAAATGTAATACTACTAAGATAAAAGGATATACTTTACAACAAAATGTAATACTACTAAAATAAAAGGATCCACTTTACAACAAAATGTAACACTACTAAGGTAAAAGTATCCATTTTACAACAAAATGTAACACTACTAAGGTAAAAGAATCCACTTTACAATAAAATGTAATACTATCAAGGTAAACGGCTCAACTTAACAACAAAATGTAATACTACTAAAATAAAAGAATCCACTTTACAACAAAATGTAATACTACTAAGGTAAAGGGATCCACTTTACAACAAAATGTAATGCTACTGAGGTTAAAAAATCCACTTTACAACAAAATGTAATACTACTAAAATAAAAAGATCCACTTTAGAACAAAATGTAATACTACTAAGGTAAAGGGATCCACTTTAAAACAAAATGTAAGACTACTAAAATAAAAGGATCCACTTTACAAGAAAATGGAAAAATAGTAAGGTAAAAAGATCCACTTTACAACAACATGAAATACTAACAAGGTAAAAAATCAAATTTACAACAAAATGTAATACTACCAAGGTAAAAGGATCCACTTCAAAACAAAATGTAAGACTACAAAGGTAAAAAGATCCAAGTTAGAACAAAATGTAACACTACTAAGGTAAAAGAATCCACTTTTTAAGAAAATGTAATACTACTAAGGTAAAAGGATCCACTTTACAACAAAATGGAATAAAAACAAGGTAAAAAGATCCACTTTACAAGAAAATGTCATACCACTAAAGTAAGAAGATCCACTTTACAACAAAATCTAATACTACTAAGATAAAAAGATCCATTTTACAAAAAAATGTCGTACTACTAAGGTAAAAAGATCAATTTTATAAAAAAAGTAATGCAACTGAGGTTAAAGAATCCACTTCAAAACAAAATGTAATACTACTGAGATAAAAGGATCCACTTTACAACAAAATGTAATACTACTAAGGTAAAGGATCCACTTTACAACAAAATGTAATACCACTAAAGTAAAAGGATCCACTTCACAACACAATGTAATACTACTAAGGTAAAAAGATCCACTTTACAACAAAACGTAATACTACTGAGGTAAAAAGATTCACTTTACAACAAAACGTAATACTACTAACGTAAAAAGATACACTTTACAAGACAATGTCATACTACTAAGGTAAAAAGACCCACTTCACAACAAAATGTCATACTACTAAGGTAAAAAGTTCAACTTTACAAGAGAATGTCATACTACTAAGGTAAAAAGATCCATTTTACAAAAAAAATGTCATACTACTAAGGTAAAAAGATCCACTTTACAACAAAATGTAATGCTACTGAGGTTAAAGAATCCACTTCAAAACAAAATGTAATACTACTGAGATAAAAGGATCCACTTTACAACAAAATGTAATACTACTAAGGTAAAAGGATCCACTTTACAACAAAATGTAATACTACTAAGGTAAAAGGATCCACTTTACAACAAAATGTAATGCTACTAAGGTAAATGGGTCCACTTTAAAACAAAATTTAATGCTACTAAGGTAAAAGGATCCACTTTGACACAAAATGTAATACTACTAAAGTAAAAGGATCCACTTAAAACAAAATGTGATACTACTAAGGTAAAAGGATCCACTTTACAACAAAATGTAATAATACTAATTAAATGGATCCACTTTACAACCAAATGTAATACTACCAAGGTATAAGAATCCACTTTACAACAAAATGCAATTCTATCCAAGAAAAAAGATCCACTTTACAACAAAATGTAATACTATCAAGGTAAAGGGATCAACTTTACAATAAAATGTAATACTACCAAGGTAAAAGATCCACTTTAGAACAAAATGTAATACTACCAAGGTAAAAGGATCCACTTTACAACAAAATGTAACACTACCAAGGTAAAAGAATCCACTTTAAAACAAAATGTAATACTACTAAAGTAAATGGATCCACTTTGCAGCAAAATTAATACTACTAAAATAAAAGGACCCACTTTACAGCAAAATGTAATAATACTAAGGTAAAATGATCCACTTTACAACAAAATGTAATGCTACTGAGGTAAAAGGATGAACTTTACAACAAAATGTAATACGATCAAGGTAAAGGGATCAACTTTACAACAAAATGTAATACTACGAAGGTAAAAGGATCCACTTTACAACAAAATGTAATACGATCAAGGTAAAGGGATCAACTTTACAACAAAATGTAATACTACGAAGGTAAAAGGATCCACTTTACAACAAAATATAATACTACTGAGGTAAAAAGATCCATTTTACAACAAAACGTAATACTACTAAGGTAAAAAGATCCACTTTACAAAAAATGTCATACTACTAAGGTAAAAGAATCCAGTTTACAACAAAATGTAATAATTCTAAGGTAAAAAGATCCACTTTACAACAAAATGTGATACTACTGAGGTAAAAAGATCCACTTTAGAACAAAATGTAATAATACTAAGATAAAAGGATTCACTTTACAACAAAATGTAATAATACTAAGATAAAATAATACACTTTATCACAATGTAATACTGCTAAGGTTAAAGAATCCACTTTATTACAAAATGGAATCCCTCTAATGTAAATATTACACGTTTCTCCACACTGGAATGCAATGGACAAGAAACATTCCTCTTTGTAAACCTTCATTGATTTTGTCAGCTGTAAGTACAAGTAGTAACAGTCAGTAGCATGCCAGATCATCACATATGTGAGACTGTTTTAAGCACAAAGTTACACAATGGGTTATCAGTGGTGTGGTAACCATGGATATCAAAACTTAAGGTTACCCAGTTACTTTCTTAGATGTCACTGTTATAAGCAGCCAGATGTGTTTCACTTGTAAACTGAATTATTGTAACTTGATACAAAAACCCACACCATACGTTCCTGAAAGATCAAACAGCATTTATTATCATAAATACAAGTAGATATAATTTAGTACTGTCCCACACTTAAACAGAAACTGTTTTATTATACAAGTATACATTGTAATTTTGCACCAAACACAGAACAATACACATCTAATTACCAAAGAACCAATACATGTATACCTTGTATTCATTGATATAACATGGGTTTCATTTTAATAGCCTGTACTCATTATGTCAACCAAAGTAAAACTTTGATATATGAACTCAAGTGTGTTAGTTACATAAGCTATAATTTGAGAGTAATAAATTATTTATATATACCTATGTACATACAGGGATAATTTGTTTAAACCTGACCTCCTTATGATGAGAACCTCTACTTTAAAATCATACACTCAACTAGAATTTTCTTGGTCTAACTGACTAGCTAAGATAAAGTTAAGCCCATCACAATTGTACAGAACAGAAACATTTCTGCAAACATACAGGGAAAGATGGGTACACCTCACAGTCAACAACTGTTTCATCAGTGTAATAGTGTGCTATTAGTTAAAACTCTGATGAAGAAGTCAATCACAAGTGCAAGATACGTAATATGCATATATATAATCAGTCTCTATACATGTACAGGTACGTGTTCAGAAAAAAATGTCAGAATAGACATTAGATTGGAATCCATAATTATAACTTTCAAACAGATATTTTATAAATTGTACCCACTTGTTTCAGGCTGATTAACATTTAGTATTTTGGTAAATTTCGCTCGACTCACCAATAACATTCTATTTCTAAACTTAAAAGTGACTTTAAAACATACACTCACAGATAGGCTTTACATTTTTCTGTTTATGTTTTATGTTTGAATCTCTCAGCTTGTTAAATGGATATTATATTTGAGACTGCTCTGATTGTTACAAGTTATTGCAAAATTATGTAGTTTTTACTTCAATGATCTATTAAGCAGATCAAAACCATGAACTCCCACTCTACTCAACTGAAAGATAATTTAATTATAGAGGAATTTTAAAATGCCTCAACATTTATACACGGTGTTAGGAAAGTCACTGTGAAGTTTTGTAATCATATTTTATTCAGTATATTTCAAGCCAGCAACTGATAGCGGTGTTTAGAAACAAAATAAGAAGGATCCAGACCTGTATTGATGCCAACAGGGGTCACTTTCAACATTGTTTATAATCGTCATTCATATTTACCTCCTGTATTCTATATTGAAACATGTCTGTTAATAAATATATAAGTGCACAGTGACTTTCCGAACACCCTGTATAAGTAAAATGTAACAAAGCATCCAACTTCACATGAAGATGCCAATTTATCATTATGTTTCGTTTCAAGAGTCAATCCACCAAAGCAAGAAAAGGACAATAGAAAGACTTACAAGTTAAAATAAACCAAGGTAAACAGTAGAGTTGTTTCAACATTCCAACTAATAGGTACAAAAGGTTCTTTGGACAATTAGAGATGTTTCTTGGTAAACCATCTGAGATTATCAGAGGAGATAGGAGAAAGATGGAGGGGATTTTACCAGCAGTCAATATGATTGCACCTTGGATTTTTTAAAGGCCAAACTATAAAGATCAGTGCATTTCTAAAGGATATGCCTTATTTCCTATACTGTTTAATAACCATTCAAATATTACAACTTGTAAATTATATATATGTGTGTGGATATATTATTCCCAAAATAAATTATATCAGTTATGGGAGACACCTACTTTACCTCACCTGAGTGATCAGCCACAAATGTTTCTTTAATTTTTTATAGCAATTTTTTTTTACATAGAAATAGTTGATTGTTGTTGCAATCAACTATTTGAACTGGTTATATCTGAAGACGTGGGTTGATCTTTTTACAGCCACAATTGTCTCTTCTCCTATTAAAAAACAACAACGTCTACATTCTCAAAATCATACGTGTATCACATTAGTATAGAAGAGGTTACATCAATTTATTTTTTGACACAAGTATAATAAACAATTACACTATGGATTATCTTTCTAACTGTATGATGCTTAAACAGGTTCATTTTGTGTTACAACTATTATAGAAGAAAATTTTGTCATTTATTACTTTTTATATTTTATTACTAGAGGACGGTTGGGGGTGTAAGGTTCATTAAAATTCATCAACTCAATCTCAAATGATTTTGTAAACTTCCAGTTTTCATTCTCATTTATTCACTCTTCCTTCGTGTTTCACTTACTATCCAAAAGGGGGACCCAAATAAGGCAGAATCATAACAACAACTACAGTGTAATGAATGTGACAGACCAAACAGCTTCTTACGTACTGTGGTGTGTCAGTAGTTATGCTACTGGTGAAAGTAATACTTTATCGATGCTTTGGTTTATACAGATACCAGTGCTGAAGTGGCCATCCCATGGAACGTGAAGCAAAACCTTCCATTGATATATCATGCTCTACCACCACTCACCATGGATTTTGCTGCACAAGTTCAGAGTGTTGTCAAAATACATCAACTATCCCACTTATAAGTTGCAGTAACTTCTAATTTGGCTTCTTGAACCTAATCCCTTCCATCTCTTATGGTCTTTGGTTTATGGCACCTTACCCAAAAATTAAAAAACTAAACTTAGCACAACTACTGTTCTAGTGTAGAATTAGGTGTAAATTTTTGTTTCATTTCAAACACAGAACAACTGAGAATATGAACACAATGGAGTATGGTATTATGGTACAACTTATGTAATACTTCCTATTTTCATATGCACCATAGCTAACCAGTTGAACAGCACACTAGGATATTACCTAATCATCGATAAAATATATAATATTCAATACACTGATCTGAAAAGAATAACTTGATTTAAATGTTCTTTGTATTATTTTACTTTCTGAACGTTCTACAAAAGGCAAAACAGATCGCACTTCCTCAAGTCACAAAAATCACTTCTCCAATACATAGTAATATCTTATAGTTTGCATTTGATGAATACTAACATAGGTTATTCAGTTTCTACAAAAAACTAACTTTGTATTTCAGTGTTTAAAACTCGACTGACTGACACACACCTGGCTTCACTATTTTACTTGAATTGTGCATGTTTTTCATTTAAAAAAAAAAACTTAAGTTTTAGAACATATATCTTATTTCAGATGGTTAAGTCATGAAACATGTCCAAGACCAACACACTTCATTCACAGGGGGCTTCACTAGTGGATTAATTATGATTAAAATTCAAGTGAAATGAAACTGTTATTAATACAGACTTCCAAAACAGTCAACATTTAGATTCAAAAACTCATGTCAAATTAGTACATCACTTATAAAATCACACATCATTTTAGGTTCATCCATCACAAGATAAAAGTTAGATATATCCATTAATCTTCACAAACTTAATTTTGGCTGCTTCCCTCAAGTTAATTCTTACATTTGTAGATCTTATATTACAGTTATGCCTGTTGTAAATGCTTTTGGTTCTCTTGTACTTTATTGGATGGGCAAATATAGCCATCGTACAGTTCTTTATAAACCGTGGGCTCTGAAACAAAGAGGGTTATGGAAAGTACAGGATTCAAGCTGGAATTTAAAGATGTGACACGTTTTATTTTCATATGACAGCCAAGTGTTAACAAGTGAGATGAAACGTTTGAAAAATAGCACTAGCCAGATGTTTGAGGGTTTATGACAACAGACCGGAGAGAGAGAGAGAAACAAAAGGTATCTTGTTCTTCTGTTCTGGCAAGATATTGGGCAACCTTAAAAAATGAAAACATAGAGTACTATTTGGTAAAGTTCTAAATGTACATATGTACAGGTACAAACAGGTTAAAAATAGTATAGATTGACAATGATAATAAAAATAGACTTGTTATAGACTGCTCCTGCCTTGTATCTTTAGGTAAGTCAACATTTCCGTATCTCACTAATCTACTTCAATTTAAATACTAAGTCAGAACACACAAGAAACTTCTCCTAATTGGGTCTGCTAGAGATATTTGTTTGAATATCCCAGATGTTAAATACTTTATGTATTATACAGACATGACTGTTTGTTAATTATATAATGATCTATACACCATAAAAACTAACTATATAAGGATGTAAGGTATAATTCACTGAATTAGAATTAAGGAAGATTATTCAAAATTCGGGAGAAAGGAAACCTTCTCCCCTGAATAAAATCAGAGGAAAAGGCTCCTTCTTCCCTGAACAACATCAGAAGAAGAAATTCCTTCTTCCCTGAACCCTTGAATAACACCAGAGGAAGAAGTTCCTTCTTCCCTGAACCCTTGAATAACACCAGAGGAAGAAGTTCCTTCTTCCCTGAACCCTGAATAACACCAGAGGAAGAAGTTCCTTCTTCCCTGAACCCTGAATAACACCAGAGGAAGAAGTTCCTTCTTCCCCGACCCTTGAATAACACCAGAGGAAGAAGTTCCTTCTTCCCTGAACCCCTGAATAACACCAGAGGAAGAAGTTCCTTCTTCCCTTAACCCTTGAATAACACCAGAGGAAGAAGTTCCTTCTTCCTGAACCCCTGAATAACACCAGAGGAAGAAGTTCCTTCTTCCTGAACCCCTGAATAACACCAGAGGAAGAAGTTTCTTCTTCCCTGAACCCTGAATAACACCAGAGGAAGAATTTCTTCTTCCCCGACCCTTGAATAACACCAGAGGAAGAAGTTTCTTCTTCCCTGAACCCTTGAATAACACCAGAGGAAGAATTTCTTCTTCCCTGAACCCTTAAATAACACCAGAGGAAGAAGTTCCTTCTTCCCTGAACCCCTGAATAACACCAGAGGAAGAAGTTCCTTCTTCCCTGAACCCCTGAATAACATCAGAGGAAGAAGTTCCTTCTTCCCCACCCTGAATAACACCAGAGGAAGAAGTTCCTTCTTCCTGAACCCTGAATAACACCAGAGGAAGAAGTTCCTTCTTCCTGAACCCCTGAATAACACCAGAGGAAGAAGTTCCTTCTTCCCTTAACCCTTGAATAACACCAGAGGAAGAAGTTCCTTCTTCCCTGAACCCTGAATAACACCAGAGGAAGAAGTTCCTTCTTCCCTGAACCCTGAATAACACCAGAGGAAGAAGTTTCTTCTTCCCTGAACCCTGAATAACACCAGAGGAAGAATTTCTTCTTCCCTGAACCCTTAAATAACACCAGAGGAAGAAGTTCCTTCTTCCCTGAACCCTGAATAACACCAGAGGAAGAAGTTCCTTCTTCCCTGAACCCTGAATAACATCAGAGGAAGAAGTTCCATCTTCCCCGACCCTTGAATAACACCAGAGGAAGAAGTTCCTTCTTCCTGAACCCCTGAATAACACCAGAGGAAGAAGTTCCTTCTTTGAACAATACACTTACTACTATGAAAAACACAATGACAACGTCTAATTGTTGTGCCATAATACACAGCATTCATTACCACTGCACCATAACTGTAACTGAAATTAACACATCTATGTATATAAATTGAATTTCTTAGATTTTGATTTAAGAAAAATTATGCATGCATAATAATAATAATAATACTTATACTTTTAAAGGAAGGTTTGGTAATATTTGCAAATTAATTAATTGATGTTTATTTTGTTGTTGAAGCACAAAGTTACATAATGAGCTATCTGTGCTATCACTGCGATGGGTCTTAAAACCTAGTTATTCCATTATTATAAGCCTTCATTCTTACCAACAAGAGAGCCACTGGTGAACTTTTGATTAATCCATATGTTTAATACATTAGCCTGCTTAACTTGAAATGTTATGTTGGAAAGAGGGTTCAAATTTATAATAAGATAAAATAAACCCTCAGTTATGTAATTAACACATATTCAAGTAATAGTTTACAGACCTACATAATATACCTTGTAACAGTAATTACTTGTTGGAATACCAATAATAATCTGTCTATTACTTTACATACAAAACTGCACAACCCAACAGTTGTTACTGAAGACAATTTGCTATGTGTATGTATGACCACAGGCACCCATGGTGGGTGAGGGTTGATTTCTTTAGCATATGTACAAAGTTTCTTCAATGAATTCACAGTTACACACCACCCTACCCCTCTAAAAATTTCTGTATGACTGATTAACACTAGAGCCACCTATTGTATTGTATTTTATTGTCTCTTGTCAGTGAAAACAAACAAGCTAAAATGCATTATCCTCTGAGTGCCGTGCCAAGTTCTTAAATAGAATCATTTTATGTAATTTAATGTTTCACAAACTTGACATCTATTTCCCAGATAAAACATTCTGCAATATAGCATTTATTACAAAGATTAAATAAAGATTTTCCTTCTTTAAAGAACTCAACAAAACAACTGACCATTTCTTTAATAAACTGCAGAGATGGCAGAATTGTGAAAAAGGAGAAAGAATCTTTTAGACTTTGACATTCAAATGAATAGACGTGAACATCCATTGTGGGTTACTCCTAATATAACTGTACAGCAGTGATGTACCATTACATAGAGAGTACAATAAAGTTATGATTAGGGTTAGCTGCATATGTTTTCATTCTTTAAGTTATTCCTGAGCCTACCTGGTGAACATTAAACTCACAAAACCCCACACGGCAGGTTATTCCACAAAGCAATTAATCACGAAGAAGGGCGGAAACGAAAACCCCATCACCCTTTGGCCCCATGTAACCCGACCAACCTTGCTGGTGAAATGGAAGAATGTTTGTGCATTCTTGCCCATCAGGCAAGTCTACTGCATCACAGTGACATGATATCTTCAACCGATACAGAGTCATCTGACCCATTGGACGATTGAAAGGATTGTATTCGTCGACATTCACGCGACGTTCCTTCTTCATATCTTGCATCGTGTCCACTCTTTTGTAAACATTCCAACGTCACAGCTTCTTCGTAGGCATCGTGGTCCAGCCCGTAGTACTTACCTGTAAAAAACAGGTAAAATACGGCACAAAATACTTTTAACCTCGTCACGACACGCACGCGTCGTTCATAGAATTTTGATCTTTCAAATGAGTGGTCAACAAATATTAAGAGAATATTGTAATTCAAATTAAATGACTGAAATTATATTATCTTTAAAGATTCAACAACAAAATCTTTATCTTGGAGATTTTCATTAAAAAATTTATGATGGCTTCAAAATAAGATAAGAAGACATTTATACTTCTAAAAGGATGTTTGTTACAATGAATGAACTCATTTGTGTTAATTATTTTCTGAATAGCGACTGTTGTGAACTAATAAATAACCACACATCAAATTAACAACACTTTTCTTAATAAAACAATGGGTATATAGTTGGAGGGACATCAACGTGCTGTTCTTACTAAAAACAATGTGTATATAGTTGGAGGGACATCAACGTGCTGTTCTTACTAAAAACAATGTGTATATAGTTGGAGGGACATCAACGTGCTGGTCTTACTAAAACAATGTGTATATAGTTGGAGGGACATCAACGTGCTGTTCTTACTAAAACAATGGGTATATAGTTGGAGGGACATCAACGTGCTGTTCTTACTAAAACAATGTGTATATAGTTGGAGGGACATCAACATGTTGTTCTTACTAAAAACAATAGGTATATAGTTGGAGGGACATCAACGTGCTGTTCTTACTAAAACAATGGGTATATAGTTGGAGGGACATCAACGTGCTGTTCTTACTAAAAACAATGGGTATATAGTTGGAGGGACATCAACGTGCTGTTCTTGCTAAAAACAATGTGTATATAGTTGGAGGGACATCAACGTGCTGTTCTTACTAAAAACAATGTGTACATAGTTGGAGGGACATCAACGTGCTGTTCTTACTGAAAACAATGTGTATATAGTTGGAGGGACATCAACGTGCTGTTCTTACTAAAAACAATGTGTATATAGTTGGAGGGACATCAACGTGCTGTTCTTACTAAAAACAATGTGTACATAGTTGGAGGGACATCAATGTGCTATTTTTATTACAAAGATGTGTACAGTTGATAAGATAATGATATGCTTTACGTGTTTGTATATCCTATGAAGTAATAAATGTGATATTTATACACACATCACAGCTGAAATGAAAGTACTGCTGAGCATTTAGTCATCTTATAAACATATGCTGTTAAATTTGAAAAGTAAACTTCAATCATGATGACATAATTTCTTAAAATACAGATTTTCTAAGACCTGTCTGTTTTATTTTTATACCAGCCAGTACTGGACAGTTTTTGTGTTCTTTGCTTCACAAGTTAATTCGTCAACTTACTTTCTGGTTGAAATCGTTCGGCCTCTCCAGCCAACCTGTCTTTGATACATTCTTGATCCTCTGGTACCAGAGCTTGTGTCTTAGCTGGATAGAACCAAAATGTAGCAAAAACAATGTCCATGCTGTAATTTATTTCTCCATCTTCTGACAGTGGTTTCACTAAAGTACCTAAATAAACAGAGTACATTGTTACAGTATCCGTATAAAACTGATATTACATTCTTATAACGTGCTGGCATAGACGGGCACTGTTCTGTTTCAAGGTATACATGTATCATTCCATTTCTACAAAGTTTCATTCAAAGGATAAGCAACCATACTCTTCACATATGAAATCTGTAGGGATATGTTTCAACCAATCAACTGTGGCATTAGTCAGACTTACAACAATGTACACCTAATAATAACTCAGAACGAATAAAGAAGCTCTTTCTTTTCACTAAGATAAGTGAGTAATGTCAGAGAGTTAATGAATATCACATTGTATCACTTCTACCAACATGTGCTGAGGGCTCACCAGTGCCAGGGAGGCTTCCACAAGAGAGACATTTATACAGGGTGTTTGGAAAGTCACTGTGCACTTATATATTTATTAACAGACACGTTTCAATATAGAATACAGGAGGTAAATATGAATGACAATTATAAACAATGTTGAAAGTGACCCCTGTTGGTAACAATACAGGCCTGGATCCTTCTTATTTTGTTTCTAAACACTGCTAGCAGTTGCTGGCTTGAAATAGACTGAATGAATGCTGATTACAAAACTGCACAGTGACTTTCCGAACACCCTGTATTTCTGCTGCCTAACTGGTAGTGTTCATGGGTAATAATTACTTCTACTGCCAAATACATATGCATGTCAGTCCATGTGAAATTCTGACAAAGTTAGTTTGTACTCTAACACAATTATTTTACTCTATCAATAAGAATGTTTTTATTGCCTCTAACTTGTTTTGAAGTTGAAAGTTCTTTTTTCTTTCTCTCTTGTTTTAGTTTATAGTGATGTCATTGTCATCTATATACTATCTGGAAAAATATCTACAGAACACAAATTTTGTTCCTGGAGAGTATGTGTTATTTCTTAATTACTTATGTTGTAAAAGTACAGAAAATGACCATTATTCACTTCAAACTTTGCTTTTGTGACCTGGATAATGAAATTTAGAAATTAACCTATTTTCTATGTTAAAACGGGCAAATTTGGACATTTTCATTTACATAAGGTCCGAATAAAACAACATATGAATCAAGATTTGCATGTATTTATACTAAAGTTATACAGAAATGTTTAGAAGTGAGTAGTTTTTCAAAATTTGCGACTGTAATGTAAATCACTTTCACGTATCAGCTCCCAAATACAGTCTCCCATCATGTTTTTGTTATACGCTCCCAGTTCACAAAAGCAAATTTTGAAGAGAAAAATAGGTCTTTTCCATTTACTTTAAGCATAAGCAATTTGGAAATAACACTTTCTGTCCAGGAACAAGAAAAAGTAAACATTTTGTTACATAGTGTTATAAGCCTGTTTTTTGTTACATAGTGTTATGAATCAAATAGATAATTGATATACATATGCTGAATAAACAGAAAAGTAACTGTGTTACTCATTTTACTGTACCCCCAGATAAGACTAGTTTTGTTTATGTTTCACAAGATCACGAACTTCTGTTTATTTCTTTCAGACAGTTGTGTAAGATGATCAAATTGCACCAAGTACATTTGCTGTCGAGAAAGTGTCAGTCACAACAACCACCTCCAACTCTTGTGCTGAATGGAGGGACTTTCACTAAGTACTCAAACATTTAAGGATCAGATACTGTACACTGACAACAAAAGAATTATTCGAAAAGCAACGTCTTCACAGCCTCTCAACACCACTTCGAATATTATGACTAACATACTAAAAAATATTATACTTATAGAAATGGTTCTTTGGATACCTCCTTCATCGTGAGGACCCATTTCAGATATCAATTAGATGCCAAAAGGGTATAAAGAACATCTTATAAAAAAACATACCTGTAGAGATGGTTCTTTGGATACCTCCTGCATCATGAGGACCCATTTCAGATATCAACTAGATGCCAAAAGGTATAAAGAACATCTTATAAAAAACATACCTGTAGAGATGGTTCTTTGGATACCTCCTCCATCGTGAGGACCTACATGCCGCTTTTCTAGGACTTTTCTTCTTGATCTAGCTAATTCTGAAATCCAAGTTAGCATTTATTATTTCTGAGAAACTAAATGTATTATATTAAGCTTAAAAGCTCACTAAATAATGATTTTCAAAACCTAACACTTACTGAATCAACAACAAAATCAAAAGGCCTAAATTTAACATATATACTAAGGAAGAAAAATAATGAATGAAACAATCCATTGTAACAATATTCAGTTTTTTCTGTTTGTGTTTTTTTTTTGTTAGACTTTACATTTTATGTTATTTTCTATATTCTAACTACATGGGGTCTGTAAATTGACCAACCTCGTAACCATTGTTAAAAAAAAAGGAAATAAACTTTAATTCAGAATGTAAGCCACATCTCAGCAAAATAAAAGGGTATGATGTTCTTATTTTATATTATAGCTTGTAATATCAGTAATTTGAGTTCCTAATTTGTATGGACTGTATATTTTGTATTTTGACATCACAAACATCTAATTTTAAACAGTGCTGTGTTCAACATATTATATGACTAACTAAAATATATATTTAGATGTGTTCTTTTAATACTTACTTTTAAATTAAAAAATATGATTCTAAACTTAGTGACATAAATTCATAAAATAGTAGTTTAATAAAATTCTGAATGCAAGTCAACAAACAAGACGAAATGGCCTTTGACTCATGACTTGTCATAAAAGGGTTAATAAAGACTTAATACTAATGTCAGGCTTAAGGCACATGGACTAGCAGATGTTAGTTTCTGCAATTAGAATTCTTTTGTAATACTTTAGAAGACCAGTATTTACAAAAGTATTCTAGCAATAATAATAATAAAATATTCATGTTTTGCAGGTCTCTGCTTGTCATCACAGTTTCTGACTGAATGCACTTTAGCAAATTTAACAACAACAATCTATCCTTTACTCCATAATATAAGAGAATTATTTAAATCACAATCACAGTACCTGTAAGCCTAATATATTAAAATATTGCATAACTTTGCAATGAAAACTAAAATCCAAGAAATTTTTCACAAGGATCAAAATTATCATTGCAGCAGAATGAAAATTATTGGGTTCAATACTCACTTTTTCTAAAACCCGAGTGATCTGTTACTTCATTTGCTCTGCGTCTATGTAAGTACCTCCTGTCATAAGGTAATCTGTGTCTGTTTTGTAGATAAGGCTGATAGGTTGGTGTTTTTGGCTTTTCAGCATACCACTCTTCTGGCTCACCATACCAGTCTTGCCAGTCATGCCAGTCCTGGCCATATAGATCAGGCTCTTGCCATCTGTTACTTTTGTGATAACCATCCGAATCTCCAGATGATGAGCTAACCCTTTCATTGTACGGATAGTTATACCTCACCTGGGTACCAGACGGATCTATATGATGGATATTTTTTCGAAACGTGTAATAAGAGGGGTACTGATCGTCGTGAGAATCACCCATTGACACAGAACTATGTCTGTGATTTTCGGGTCGATCATGGGGCCAAGGATAAGCTTTGTAGTGAGTTTTCTCCTGATATCTGCCTGCTGGAAGTCTCACATCCATTTCTGGTGGTCCATCTAGGACACGATGATCTTCATCGGTCCATTTTTTCTCCCTTGACTTGGATAATTGTAATAGTCAGACCAATAATTTGGGTGCTTCTCAAGAAACCTCAAACCGATTTCAGTGTAATTCAGTGTATCTCTATGTTCTACTTCTTGTCTCAAATCTAAAACACATTGAATCTTAAGTTTCAATGAATGAAAATTACAAATACAAATAATATATATATGTTTTGTATTTTTATTTATTGACCTATTAATAAATATTAATAAAATATATTTCTTATTCTGATTTTCAGGCTGTAACTTTTCTGAAAGAAATTAATAGATTTTAAAAAAAGACCAATTTTTTTTTCTTTTATATTCAAATTTTTATTAACTTTTTTAAACATATTTTTACCTTACATTGCATTCAGGTATGTGGTCAGTGTTATTTTAATTATTTATGTTCTGAAAATTAATTTCTTTCCAGCTTTAAGCCCATGTAAAATCTAAGAAAATACAGGTTAAAAGAAATTCTGACAATGATTTTAAGTTGCATATTTATGACAGCAGTTTGTTTTTCACTGATAACTTATGCCAATTTTCATAATTATAGAAAGTTGATTATTTCTAGTTTTTGTTTCATACACTAGATGTCATTTCATTTATACACACACACATATATATATATCATACAAAATCACACAGGCTATCCAAGTTAGAGTCTTCTATTTAAAGAAAAAAAGAACAGAGTTAAAATGACCTATGGATTAAGGAACTGAAAACATAACAACGGCCAATGTAAATGAAGTCCAGAAGTCAAATCATGTTGAAAATGTCATAAAAATAATGTTCGTCACTTGTGGCTTGAGTGTCACACTGGTCACTCAACAGCAGGTCATTCCCTTGAAGGAGAAAGCAAGTTGCTAGAAAACTACGACCAATGTGGAGTTTTCTCAGGATAGCTTTATTCCCCTGTTCACCATATGGCCAATTATTAACAGCAGGTTTGACATGGAAAAAACTTATTCACACACTGATTATCCCCAAGTTCCTGTCAATCAACTGTCACAAAGCCTTTTTTTTTTTAAACACTTCTAATCTATATAAGGAACAGAGCAAAGCCATGATGACAAAACCAATCTGGCCACAATGTCAGCAAGTTCACTCCCAACATATCCAGAATAGGATGGACAGAGAGGACAGAAGAGAAAATAGAAGAATAACTTGTAAGCATTTATACACTAGTCACACAGCTATTCTGTTGTATTAAATATAACAGTGAAATTATCTGCACCACCATGCAAAGTTGACAGATAAGACGCATCATTTCAGAGGAAGTTTCTAAAACATAAACAGTTTTCTGTACAGAAACTAATGCAAATGTTGGTTTATACAAGCAAAAATATAAAATTTGTCTTCCCATATTTATTTTTTTATTTTGTTCTGATAAAAGAAAACACAGCTTTACCTGAATCATACACGATTGTTCCCGGCGGTCCCGATGCATGATTAAGTGCGTACATTCTAGTAAATAACCTCTCCTTAAATCTGAGCTTACAGAAGTCTGCTCTTGACTGTTCATGTATGGTTGTACCTAGAAGTTTATTACGTGTAAATATGGTCAAATAGTGAGCACAATAAAATCATCTAACTGTTAAAACAACACATATCACAAGTAACCAGGAGGGTGGAGGGTTTGGGGCTCATTCTCTAAGCATTTCATAATTTGACCAATAAACTTGTACACTAAAGGTCTAAAATTAAAATCGCACACTGGTGGTCACTTTTTCCTTTCATAAAATACGATCTTTGTCATAACCTTTAGTATCAAATAAACCATAGAATTACTGGTGTGATTCCACTAGTTTAACCTTTAGTATCTAATAAACCATAGAATTACTGGTGTGATTCCACTACTTTAACCTTTAGTATCAAATAAACCATAGAATTACTGGTGTGATTCCACTAGTTTAACCTTTAGCATCAAATAAACCACAGAATTACTGGTGTGATTCCACTACTTTAACCTTTAGAATCTAATAAACCATAGAATTACTGGTGTGATTCCACTACTTTAACCTTTAGTATCAAATAAACCATAGAATTACTGGTGTGATTCCACTACTTTAACCTTTAGAATCAAATAAACCATAGAATTACTGGTGTAATTCCACTACTTTAACCTTTAGTATCTAATAAACCATAGAATTACTGGTGTGATTCCACTACTTTAACCTTTAGTATCAAATAAACCATAGAATTACTGGTGTGATTCCACTACTTTAACCTTTAGTATAAAATAAACCATAGAATTACTGGTGTGATTCCACTACTTTAACCTTTAGTATCTAATAAACCATAGAATTACTGGTGTGATTCCACTACTTTAACCTTTAGTATCAAATAAACCATAGAATTACTGGTGTGATTCCACTACTTTAACCTTTAGTATAAAATAAACCATAGAATTAATGGTGTGATTCCACTACTTTAACCTTTAGTATCTAATAAACCATGGAATTACTGGTGTGATTCCACTACTTTAACCTTTAGAATCAAATAAACCATAGAATTACTGGTGTGATTCCACTACTTTAACCTTTAGTATCTAATAAACCATAGAATTACTGGTGTGATTCCACTACTTTAACCTTTAGTATCAAATAAACCATAGAATTACTGGTGTGATTCCACTAGTTTAACCTTTAGTATAAAATAAACCATAGAATTACTGGTGTGATTCCACTACTTTAACCTTTAGTATCAAATAAACCATAGAATTACTGGTGTGATTCCACTACTTTAACCTTTAGTCTCAAATAAACCATAGAATTACTGGTGTGATTCCACTAGTTTTCGTTAGACAGTTTTCCAAACCATCTACAAAGCAAATTGCTTGTGGGCACATAAAGATTACAGGGTCATAATAAAAATGCCACAAACACACACAACAAAACATCATGACTACAGGGTTTGTAATAAAATAAGTCACAAACGAAAGTGGAAAAAAATACTGTCAGTATTGCAGTTAATTCCACTTTTTACCACCAGGGTTCTACATCTACAGAAGTAGCAAAGACAAATTACCATTTATACTGCATATTTTAAGCCTTGAAGTATGTTTTAGGAGAATCATATTAAAAAACACATACATATATAGATATACACGAAAATATTCATTCATGTTTTAAACTAATAAGGCAAAGATTTATGGGCAATAAATGTTCATTAAAAATCCAAATCCAATCATTCATATTGGACAGTCTTTTACAATTTAAACTTTCTCCTGGGCAAAATGAAACAGTCAATGAAGTCTGAATAGGTTGTCTTTTTGAAAAACATAAATAAAGTTGAACTTACCATGCACAAAGCTGAATTTTAAATTACGATCTTCACCAGACACACCATGGCAGTCTGACACCCAGTAAAGAAAGATGTCATTACCAAATCCTTCAGCACTAATAACCAATGGTGAAGATTGTGTTCCTACCACCATCTTGATTGGTTCTGACAGTAAATGTTGACCGGTTCTTCCATCTAATATAGTTGTCTGATTTCATAAATAAATGAAATTACATCACAACTATGTTCTATAACAAACGTCATATGACTGTTAAAGCTTCAATAACAAAGTGTTATAGTAAATTTTTCCATATTAAAATTTAATCATGATAATTTGAGCCTTGGAAGCAAGAATTTAATATAAATTAGTCATACAACAGTAGCCGAGTTGAAAATAAAAACACTGAAAAGACATATTGCAATATGGTTAACCAGCTGAAAATACTTCATCACTTAACCATGGTAATATAAATGAAACAACACAGAGTAACATCACTGAGAGACATAGTGAAGCCATGGTAATGAAGCACAAACTGTATTTTAATATATTTGTCCCATTACGTGTATATGGAAAGTAATTAATAACACATGTAATAAATGTACAAAAATAATAATTAATGTTGGGTCTGAGATATTACAGGTGCAATTGGAGTTAAAATAAAAGATTTCTGAATCCTGAAACTGAAGAGACAAAGATATAACTACAGCAAGCTTGTTGTGGTAACTGAAACATTTAGGTCCAATTTTAAGATGTACGTGTGTAGTAAAGTTGGAGGTTGTTGGGTAAACGTAATTGAACTTCAAAGAACATCACTGTAAAAGTGCATAACAATATGTGTTACTGTTTTAACTAATAAAGAACAAGCTATCATCCTTTAAAAGTTAAAAATATTGGCACATGTGCTTCTGTGAGTGCACAAATTACAGGCACTGCACGATTCAGAATTCACAAAAATGTTTTAGTAATACTCTACAACATAAACCTGCACATAAGAAACCTGTCATATTGATTCGTCAACATATACAATGTTTCAAATTGCATCATGGTACAGGCCAGTAGGTCACAACAGCCCACACTCAGCTGGCCTTTCATTGGAATAAGTAACTGAGGCACATAAATGTTAAACCAGTGTCCGTGATGGAAACATCCCATTTCAGACAGTGTACCAACTTGTACCTTGCCAAACCTACCAATTCTTGTTTACGTTACAGTAAAATGTTTGAAGAATTTTACATGTTTAGGTGTTAATCTTTTCATTACATGCTATTGAAGTGTATGTTACAATCACGATAAAACAGCTCTTAAGAATAATGTTAGAGTAACCTTAACAGAAGGTTTGTTTGATGAATCGTGGACAAAGTTATTAAAGGTCTGCATTACAACAGCTGTACCTAATTTTCAAATGACGGCCTAGATGGAAGGAAACTTGTCACCATCCCTTCACCACTCTCTCTCGGGCTATTCTTTACCAACATACAGTAGGCTTAAATGTCACATTATAACACACCAACAGCTGAAAGGGCAAGCATTTGGTGATGGGTTCAATTACGTGATTCTGAGAATATAAGTTGGGAACACTAACCACCAGGCCTAACCATTAAGCTTTATAGAAGGATTCTTTATCAACAGAGAAAATGAAAAATTAAAGGAAAAAAATATGAAAAACTCTAGTAATGGAGAAAATGTTATTTACAAGGATAGGCAGAACAGACCTGTGTGTAATAATACACCGGAAAACCAGGCCCAGTTTGGTAGTTCACAATGAAATCGGGAACAGCGTCATCATTAAAATAACCAACTCCTGGTGTGCTACATAAAATAAAATGAAAGTGTTTGTACAAATAGCTAGAAATATCACATCTGATAATTTAGAAAATTTAACATATCTACTACTAATGCAACACAAGCTAAAAGCAAGAAGTGAATGTCACTGAGTTCACTTCTCAAATCTTTTACTCAATTTCAATAAACTTTCAACCATACTTCCCTTTACATTTGTGTTACGTGTTATGTTAACACTTACTGCAAAAATGAAATTTTCTCACAAACTTAATAAAACTTTTCTCTATAAAATGAGTTTTAAATTTTAAAAACTAGAAATACACAAAGTTCAAAAAATATTAAAAAAACTGGGACCAAAATATTTTTTTAAAGTGATAGTTAACTAAATACATACAAATATTATCAGTTCCTCAGATTTGACTAATTTACAAACCAGCTAAATGTTGTTTTTCAGTTAACTGAATACATAGAAATGTTATCAGTTCCTCAGATTTGACTAATTTATAAAACCAGCTAAATGTTGTTTTTCAGTTAACTGAATACATAGAAATGTTATCAGTTCCTCAGATTTGACTAATTTACAAACCAGCTAAATGTTGTTTTTCAGTTAACTAAATACATAGAAATGTTATCAGTTCCTCAGATTTGACTAATTTACAAACTAGCTAAATGTTGTTTTTCAGTTAACTAAATACATAGAAATGTTATCAGTTCCTCAGATTTGACTAATTTACAAACCAGCTAAATGTTGTTTTTCAGTTAACTAAATACATAGAAATGTTATCAGTTCCTCAGATTTGACTAATTTACAAACTAGCTAAATGTTGTTTTTCAGTTAACTAAATACTTAGAAATGTTATCAGTTTCTCAGATTTGACTAATTTACAAACTAGCTAAATGTTGTTTTTCAGTTAACTAAATACATAGAAATGTTATCAGTTCCTCAGATTTGACTAATTTACAAACTAGCTAAATGTTGTTTTTCAGTTAACTAAATACATAGAAATGTTATCAGTGTCTCAGATTTGACTAATTTACAAACTAGCTAAATGTTGTTTTTCAGTTAACTAAATACATAGAAATGTTATCAGTTTCTCAGATTTGACTAATTTACAAACTAGCTAAATGTTGTTTTTCAGTTAACTAAATACTTAGAAATGTTATCAGTTCCTCAGATTTGACTAATTTACAAACTAGCTAAATGTTGTTTTTCAGTTAACTAAATACATAGAAATGTTATCAGTTTCTCGGAGTTGACTAATTTACAAACTAGCTAAATGTTGTTTTTCAGTTAACTAAATACATAGAAATGTTATCAGTTTCTCGAAATTGACTAATTTACAAACTAGCTAAATGTTGTTTTTCAGTTAACTAAATACATAGAAATTTTATCAGTTTCTCGGAGTTGACTAATTTACAAACTAGCTAAATGTTGTTTTTCAGTTAACTAAATACATAGAAATTTTATCAGTTTCTCGGAATTGACTAATTTACAAACTAGCTAAATGTTGTTTTTCAGATTTGGTTCATCCTACAATTATGTTTGTACAAAGTGTTCGGAAAGTCACTGTGCAGTTTGTAATCATATTTTATTCAGTCTATTTCAAGCCAGCAACTGATAGCGGTGTTTAGAAACAAAATAAGAAGGATCCAGACCTGTATTGATGTCAAAGGGGGTCACTTTCAACATTGTTTATAATTGTCATTCATATTTATCTTCTATATTCTATATTGAAACATGTCTGTTAATAAACATAAAAGTGCACAGTGACTTTCCGAACATCCTGTATATCATGTAGTGTCGTGATATCTACTCAACATTAATCAAAATAAATGTTTAAATTACCCTATATAATATTTTCTGAACATTCTCCAAAATATATGTTTAAAATATCCTTCAGCTGTGTTTGTAAACACTTAATGTCGTGATATCTTCTCGATATGCATCAAAATATTATAGCAAATTTCTCAATTTTTTAACAGAAGATAAGTTTGTGAAAGTCATTGAAAAGTATTCAAATATTTTCAAAAAACAATTTGAAAACACATTAACTATATGAGTAAGATAAAGAAAGGTAAATACCAAAATAAAACCAGCAAATCCCCTTAAAATGGTAGCCTTTGAAAACATCACACATCTGGTTTTTATTCAAGAACATACTAACCAAGTTTAATTCAGATCTGTTTTCCAACTTTTTTTGTCACTTTAAAAATAACTGGAAGAAGATATTTAATTAAACTATTCTGAACTGTATAAAACCTATAAAGACAAAAAGTAAACAAAATTATCCCATTCAAAAATACAATAACAGCAACTTCATAACAGGGAAATGATACATCATTTTGATTGGTAATATTAGGGAACAGTCACATTAAGACCAGTTGTCATTACTCACAATTACAATTAATCAATTAGTTGATTCATCACCAAATAGAATTATTACATGCTAAATGTAAGTGCAGACACATCTGTTTGATTGACTCTCTATTTCCTAATCAATCCTACATATTTTGAAGCTAACTAACAACTTCATTGGATAACCAAATAGATAACTGACTAATTTCTGGTCACCTGTAGGATTCTGAGCTGGGAAAGTGAGATATCCAGATGGTTTTGAACGTAAGTCCATCAAACGCAATCACGGAAGAGTTGAACATGGCCATTACAACATCTAGTACTCCATCTTTTGTAATATCGATTAATACTGGAGGTGTCATAATCCCTTTGTATTTATCTGTGTATATCTTGTCAGCCTTGAATATCAGTGGAAAAAAAAAATTTAACTAGGCAAAACAATAAAGGATAAATAATCATAAGCATTCTATGATAAACAGACCAATCTAAAATTAGATCTAGAAATAAATTTGGTCATTAAGAGAACTGTAAGAATGTGTAATGTTAAAGCTAATGAAACACTCAATTGTACTTTGAAATTTCTCAAAATTTTACGAATAATACGAACAACAAATTCTAATAATTTTGATATGAACCAATTATCTAATAAACAATACTGTATTATAATGCATCTGGTTACAAACCCAGATTTTAGAAATAATTATTTATTCTGAAGATAGGGTTAACACAATATTTACATTAACTCTAAAACACAGGTGAAAAGTATCAAATCCTCACACTAGTAACAGAAAGTTTCTGACAACAGTTTTCAGTAACAAAGATTGTTAATGTGAAGATAGAGTACTTCTGAAATGTTGTCACTTCAGGTCTTCTTTTGTATTTCCTTGTCACAAAAGTTCTGTTACCTGTGTGACACTTTAACCTTTGGACCTGACTGGAAAATGAAAAATGTAATTATTTTTCATTCATTCAACATGATTGTATGAATTTCATATTTGATGCACAAATCTACCCCTGAAATATTGTTAGAGATGTTTATGACATTAAAACTACCACATACCAGCTGTGCCTTGACACCATGAGTAGTTTGTGTTATGACAAGTGCATGTGAACTTTAAATCATTAAAGATAAAGAGATTAAAGCTAAATAATTTGGTCATTCAACAATAATGGTCAGTCTTTCTTATTATAGTGTTCTAAACACATTCTGCATTACCACAAGTAATGATACATTGTCTCTCCTCTACATTTTGGTAACAGCCTACTGAACAATCAGTGTTGTGTTCACACTCACCTTTTCAACGTGTCCATTCAGCAAATCTACCAAACTGATATACCACAAGGAACCACCATGTGTTTCCCCTCCAGTTCCAAACAGGACCATCTGACTTCCTGAAACCATGACACTTATTAATGTCTCTAAATGTATAGCCACAATCTATTTTATGTCTTGATGACGAGAAACCCACTTGAAATAAACACCTGAAGATGTCCTAGGAAGGTCAAAAGGTTGTTCTCTGCTTGTCAATAAAAGTGTTAATACCCATACCAGCCGTTCTGAGATACATACTATTTTATGTCTGTCCAGTGTTATTAAATCTTTAACTCAAAATGTAAGCCTCATGGGTACAAGGAATATACAGGGTGTTCGGAAAGTCACTGTGCACTTATATATTTATTAACAGACATGTTTCAATATAGAATACAGAAGGTAAATATGAATGACAATTATAAACAATGTTGAAAGTGACCCCCATTGGCAGCAATACAGGTCTGGATCCTTCTTATTTTGTTTCTAAACACCGCTATCAGTTGCTGGCTTGAAATAGACTGAATAAAATATGATTACAAACTGCACAGTGACTTTCCGAACACCTTGTAGTTTAATATTACTTGAAGAAGCATAATTCATATACAAAGAAGTTTATTTTGGCACAGGTATTTCTAGAAAGACTCGAATACACTCAAGTTGCTTGGCCAAACCATAACAGCATGGCAGGAGATTCCATAAAAATCAACAAGCACCAGTTGGTGTGTTTTTAAGTTCACTCAAAGCATTTTAAATTGATACACGTTTTTATAATGAAGCACAGTTTTCAAACAAGGAGACAATTAATACAATAAGAAGCACTTCCGTTAATATGTGAAAGGAAGAAAAATGCAAAGAAAACAGCGTTCAATACATAATTACCAAAGGCAGTAAAATCTCTTAATCTTTCCTCAAGTTTTAAGCTATTAATAAAGTATCCATTATTTACTACTTTTGTATACAATAAGATAATCGTAAGAGTATTATTATGTTTATAATTGAAGTGAATTATTATTTTATGTAAAACATATATACATATTGTTTGCAAAACATAACAGTTGTTCATGTCACGAGTTAAGGAGCAAATGAGAAATCTCAGAAACGTACAATGGAAATGCTATTGAATACAAAACAAAGAATTTTAGGCATGTACGTGATGTCAGTGAAAAGTTCACACAAACTTAGAACTTTAAACTACACAAAATAATCAGGCCTAAAAGTAACAGTATTAACTTCAAAAATAAATGTGTATGGTTTCAATAAGTGAAGCTAAAACCTCACCATCGGACGGGTGAGTATCTGCGGAGAATAGTAGCTCTCTTTCTTGTCGGGTACTTCCACCCACTGAACAACCTGTCCATTCCTTCCACTGATCACCAGCAGTCTTCCGACAAGTCGTGTGGGGCTTCCTGTCGCAACATAAAATAGTGATGTAACACTTATTTCTCGTCTCTCAATGAATAAACAAAATCATTATTCTTATAAGTCTTTGTCAAAACACAAACCCAATATTCACAACACCAAATTAACTGCTGGCTGACATTAACAGATGAACTTCGTTATTAATTAACTGACAAACAAATTTAAATATGATAACGTTCCAATCATTATACTGTTGATAACCCTGATAACCTTCCAATCATTATACTGTTGATAACCCTGATAACCTTCCAAGCATTATACTGTTGATAACCTTCCAAGCATTATACTGTTGATAACCCTGATAACCTTCCAAGCATTATACTGTTGATAACCCTGATAACATTCCAAGCATTATACTGTTGATAACCCTGATAACCTTCCAAGCATTATACTGTTGATAACACTGATAACCTTTCAAGCATTATACTGTTGATAACCCTGATAACCTTCCAAGCATCATACTGTTGATAACCCTGATAACCTTCCAATCATTATACTGTTGATAACCCTGATAACCTTCCAAGCATCATACTGTTGATTACCCTGATAACATCCCAAGCATTATACTGTTGATAACCATGATAACCTTCCAATCATTATACTGTTGATAACCCTGATAACCTTCCAAGCATTATACTGTTGATAACCCTGATAACCCTCCAAGCATCATACTGTTGATAACCCTGATAACCTTCCAAGCATTATACTGTTGATAACCCTGATAACCTTCCAAGCATCATACTGTTGATAACCCTGATAACATCCCAAGCATTATACTGTTGATAACCCTGATAACCTTCCAATCATTATACTGTTGATAACCCTGATAACCTTCCAAGCATTATACTGTTGATAACCCTGATAACATCCCAATAATTATACTGTTGATAACCCTGATAACCTTCCAATCATTATACTGTTGATAACCCTGATAACATCCCAAGCATTATACTGTTGATAACCCTGATAACCTTCCAAGCATTATACTGTTGATAACCCTGATAACATCCCAAGCATTATACTGTTGATAACCCTGATAACCTTCCAATCATTATACTGTTGATAACCCTGATAACCTTCCAAGCATTATACTGTTGATAACCCTGATAACCTTCCAAGCATTATACTGTTGATAACCCTGATAACATCCCATAACCTTCCAAGCATTATACTGTTGATAACCCTGATAACCTTCCAAGCATTATACTGTTGATAACCCTGATAACCTTCCAAGCATTATACTGTTGATAACCCTGATAACCTTCCAATCATTATACTGTTGATAACCCTGATAACCTTCCAAGCATTATACTGTTGATAACCCTGATAACCTTCCAAGCATTATACTGTTGATAACCCAAGCATGTTGATAACCTGATAACCTTCCAATAATTATACTGTTGATAACCCTGATAACCTTCCAAGCATTATACTGTTGATAACCCTGATAACCTTCCAAGCATTATACTGTTGATAACCCTGATAACATTATTGTTGATAACCCTGATAACCTTCCAAGCATTATACTGTTGATAACCCTGATAACCTTCCAATCATTATACTGTTGATAACCCTGATAACCTTCCAAGCATTATACTGTTGATAACCCTGATAACCTTCCAAGCATTATACTGTTGATAACCCTGATAACATCCCAAGCATTATACTGTTGATAACCCTGATAACCTTCCAATCATTATACTGTTGATAACCCTGATAACCTTCCAAGCATTATACTGTTGATAACCCTGATAACCTTCCAATACTGCATTATACTGTTGATAACCCTGATAACCTTCCAAGCATTATACTGTTGATAACCCTGATAACCTTCCAAGCATTATACTGTTGATAACCCTGATAACATCCCAAGCATTATACTGTTGATAACCCTGATAACCTTCCAATCATTATACTGTTGATAACCCTGATAACATCCCAAGCATTATACTGTTGATAACCCTGATAACCTTCCAAGCATTATACTGTTGATAACCCTGATAACCTTCCAAGCATTATACTGTTGATAACCCTGATAACCTTCCAAGCATTATATTGCTGATAACCCTGATAACCTTCCAAGCATTATACTGTTGATAACCCTGATAACGTTCCAATCATTATACTGTTGATAACCCTGAAAACATCCCAATAATTATACTGTTGATAACCCTGATAACCTTCCAATCATTATACTGTTGATAACCCTGATAACATCCCAAGCATTATACTGTTGATAACCCTGATAACCTTCCAAGCATTATACTGTTGATAACCCTGATAACTTTCCAATCATTATACTGTTGATAACCCTGATAACCTTCCAAGCATTATACTGTTGATAACCCTGATAACCTTCCAAGCATTATACTGTTGATAACCCTGATAACATCCCAAGCATTATACTGTTGATAACCCTGATAACCTTCCAAGCATTATACTGTTAATAACCCTGATAACCTTCCAATCATTATACTGTTGATAACCCTGATAACCTTCCAAGCATTATACTGTTCATATCCCTGATAACCTTCCAAGCATTATACTGTTGATAACCCTACCTGGCTCTTTTAAAGGGTCTCCTCCATGGATCTGGACCAGATCTGGGACTCCATCAGAATTTATATCATTGATATAAACAGGAGTGTACATATTTGATGTTTTCATTATTGCATCAGAATTTTTGAAATCCCAAATAACAGTTCCATCTTTTCCACTAACTGCCAGCAGACCCTGTTGATTTAATTATATGGAAAATAATTATAGACTTCATATTGCAATTCAACATAGTCTTATTGGAGCAAAACAAGGTCAAATTAATTATATAAAATGTCATATTCTTGCAAGTTATCGACATCGTAAAGTAAAGATGTACAATCACAGGGACATATCTCGGAGTTGTCTAATGACCACCCCACTATTCTAAAATGTCTACTAATATTTTTTCTTATAAATAAGTCTAATTCTGTTAAGTTTTGAATACTTTCATCACATAAGTTTAATTTAGGTTTATATAAATCATTTAAATTCTTTGTGTAGAAGAAAATGTTCATAATATTTTAAAATCACTTTTCTACATCAAATAGTTAGGTGACACTGTTAATAAACAGTATGATTAATTGGCATATTCACAGTATTTCTGTTTCCATTATGTTGTGACTCATGTTATTAAAGACCTGTAAAAAACAATGCCATGGAGCAACAAGCAGTTTGGTAAATAAACAGTTTGAAAACTGTTTGTAAAAGTACAATGGAATCCATAAGACCCTTGTCAGAAATTCTGGTGTTAAAAGTAGATTATTCTGATAGTTTAAAATTGTAATGTGATGTTGGTTTTGATTACAAAATGAGTTTAATCATTCAAAAAGGCTGAAACATGTACAGTTAATGTTCCAAATGATCCATCTGTGTTTGGCTGAAACATGTACAGTTAATATTCCAAATGATCCATCTGTGTTTGGCTAAAACATGTACAGTTGATGTACCAAATGATCCATCTGTGTTTGGCTAAAACATATACAGTTGATGTACCAAGTGATCCATCTGTGTTTGACTGAAACATGTACAGTTGATGTACCAAGTGATCCATCTGTGTTTGACTGAAACATGTACAGTTAATGTTCCAAATGATCCATCTGTGTTTGGCTAAAACATGTACAATTGATGTACCAAGTGATCCATCTGTGTTTGACTGAAACATGTACAGTTGATGTACCAAGTGATCCATTTGTGTTTGACTGAAACATGTACAGCTGATGCACTATATGATCCATCTGTGTTTGGCTAAAACATGTACAGCTGATGCACTATATGATCCATCTGTGTTTGGCTAAAACATGTACAGTTGATGTACCAAATGATCCATCTGTGTTTGGCTGAAACATGTACAGTTGATGCACTATAAGATCCATCTGCGTTTGGCAGAAACATGTACAGCTGATGCACTATATGATCCATCTGTATTTGGCTAAAACATGTACAGTTGATATACCAAATGATCCATTTGTGTTTGACTGAAACATGTACAGTTGATGCACTATAAGATCCATCTGCGTTTGGCTGAAACATGTACAGTTGATGCACTATATGATCCACCTGTGTTTGGCTAAAACATGTACAGTTGACGTACCAAATGATCCATCTGTGTTTGGCTGAAACATGTACAGTTGATGTACTAAATGATCCATCTGTGTTTGGCTGAAACATGTACAGCTGACACACTATATGATCCATCTGTGTTTGGCTGAAACATGTACAGTTGATGTACCAAATGATCCATCTGTGTTTGGCTGAAACATGTACAGCTGACACACTATATGATCCATCTGTGTTTGGCTGAAACATGTACAGCTGACACACTATATGATCCATCTGTGTTTGACTGAAACATGTACAGTTGATGCACTATAAGATCCATCTGCATTTGGCTGAAACATGTACAGTTGATGCACTATATGATCCATCTGTGTTTGGCTAAAACATGTACAGTTGACGTACCAAATGATCCATCTGTGTTTGGCTGAAACATGTACAGTTGATGTACCAAATGATCCATCTGTGTTTGGCTGAAACATGTACAGCTGACACACTATATGATCCATCTGTGTTTGGCTGAAACATGTACAGTTGACACACTATATGGTCCATCTGTGTTTGGCTGAAACATGTACAGTTGATGTACCAAATGATCCATCTGTGTTTGGCTGAAACATGTACAGTTGATGTACCAAATGATCCATCTGTGTTTGGCTGAAACATGTACAGTTGATGTACCAAATGATCCATCTATGTTTGGCTAAAACATGTACAGTTGATGCACTATAAGATCCATCTGTGTTTGGCTGAAACATGTACAGTTGATGTACCAAATGATCCATCTGTGTTTGGCTGAAACATGTACAGTTGATGTACCAAATGATCCATCTGTGTTTGGCTGAAACATGTACAGTTGATGTACCAAATGATCCATCTGTGTTTGGCTAAAACATGTACAGTTGATGTACCAAATGATCCATCTGTGTTTGGCTGAAACATGTACAGTTGATGTACCAAATGATCCATCTGTGTTTGGCTGAAACATGTACAGTTGATGTACCAAATAATCCATCTGTGTTTGGCTAAACAGATTTATAACCAGGTTCTAAATACAGTTAGGTTCCATCAGTCGTATTAATTGTTAAATTTTAAAAATACAAACTTTCTGCTGTGATGTTTACAGACATTACCAGAACTTGTGAATCAGTCATTACATAGATGTTGTTACAAAAGCAAACACTGTGCAGTACTGTAAAGTTTTGATGACCTATTCAGGGTATATTTAAAATACCACCTGTCTCTAATACAAAATATTAGTTCTGTTACAGTTTACTTTACAAATCTAAATAATATTCTGAAAACACAATAATTTAAAGTCTGAGTATTTCTGGAAATATTACTCATACATTCAATATCTAATTAGGGTTAGATGTTATTAATTCAATAAAAAATTACTTAACAAGTAGTGGTAAACTCTTTTAGCCTAGTATCAATTAAACCACCACAAGTTACTACAAACAATAAAACACAGAAACAAGTAAAGTTTGCAAGACATATGAGACAAATGCAGGTGGATATATTTTACACCACAAATAAGAGTGAAAACTAAAGGACTAAGGAAAACAAATATATAAGTTTGGGCAGAGTAGAAGTCAACTTTGGCTAGGAAACTTTTATTTTTCCAACAGGATGTTTGGAATAAGCTGGATGCAGCAAGTTTCAGGATGCTCAAATGAAAGCTTAATAAATATTTAAGTAATGAGGACTTCCTTTCAGTTTCTTAAATTCTATAATACTATTCACACATGTTAAATAAGAGTTTGAGCATTAGGTTACAATTAAGCATGCATTCAAAAGAAGTCCAGTTACCCTCACCCTGGAAAGGTATTGCAACTGGGTCCTTGTGTCCGTCTATTCACATCCGTGCCTCGAAAACTAATAGACTATTCTCTAACAGGATGTTTAGGCAGAGTATTCATGATGAAGCTTTGTAGAATGGACGGCAACTGCCTGTTGCAGAGGCAAAAGTGTAGAGGATGACGTTTTGAAAGTCTTCCGCCATCCTCTACACAAGTGTAGAGAACGATGTTTCAAAAAGCCTTCCGCCATCCTCTACACTTGTGTCTCCACAATAGGTAACTGCCATCCATCCTACAAAGTTTCTTCAACTAACAGCCTGATGCATACAAAAAGTTTACACGAGATAGGAAGTCAAAACGGGATAGTTCTCCTCAAATTTTGTTTAGGTTCAGATCTGGCTTCTGCATCACTTTGAACCTTTTTTTTTTTTTTAATAGGGAGGCGGGGCATTTTGGGGTTAATAACTCTGTACAGTGTGATCACATTTGCACTAAATTCCATGGACACATTAAGACTGAGATTCCTCATGAGACTACAAAATATTATCTGGATTGTTGACCATTCAGGGCCTGAAAAGGATTTACTGAGTTTTAAATGTAAAATTTGAAATTGTATAAACACATATGACCTCAAAAAGAGAAGAAATGAATTAAGGACATGGAATCTCTCAGATTGCTTTTGTTAGCATTGTGTATGTAAGATACACAAAGAATTTTGAAACATTAAACTGTGTTTTGTTTGATATTTCATAATTTTACTCACAGCAAATCATCTAATACTACAATCTTCAAAATCATAGCAGACACGTCTAAACCAAATATGACTAATATTTACATCTTCATTCATGTTTATCAAAGACGTGCGTAAACAAAACGCCTCACTTACTGCCATCCGTCCACCTCCAATACAATCCTTTATCTTGTCTCCATCCAAGTCAGCATTACAGTTGATTGCAAAGATTTCGTGCGGTGTGTAACGCCTCCATATTTCTTGGCCGGTACGTCCATTCAAAGCAAGAATTCCACCCCCACAAGCTTCTTGACCATCAAAATAGACATCACAAACAATTCGGGGGTAATAAAGGCATCAGCACCTGCAGAACAATAATTCTATGGTGTATTGGCTCATTAAAGGTAAACTGCAGAAAATGGTCAAAAGGTCAAAGTTCACAGAATAATTTATTAAAAGCATGTTGATCACATTACACTATGTAACAAAATTTTACTTTTCCTTGTTCCTGGACAGAAAGTGTTATTTTCCAATTACTTAAGCCTGAAGTCAAATGGAAAAGACCTATTTTCTCTTAAAACTTTGCTTTAGTGACCTGGGAGCGTATAACAAAAACATTATGGGAGACTATATTTGGGGGCTGATACGTGAAAGTTATTTACATTACAGTCGCAAGTCTCGAAAAATACTCACTTCTAAATATTTGTTTTCATTTTTGTATAACTTTGGCAGAAATACATGTAAATCTCGATTCATATGTTGTTTCATTCAGACCTTATGTAAATGAAAATTTGCAAGTTTGCCCATCTTTACATACAAAATAGGTTAATTTCTAAATTTCATTATCCGGTCACAAAAGCAAAGTTTGAAGTTAATAATGGCCATTTTCTGTACTTTTACAACATAAGTAATTAAGAAATAACACATACTATCCAAGAACAAAATTTGTGTTACATAATGTTATTGGGCATTACTTCTGAAGTCACCAATACTGAAATTAGGCCTTAGGGTGGGTCTTGTTTATGAGAATGTGCTTGCTCTTTAAGTAAGTTGGTGGAACATTCACCTAATCTGCAAGAGGTTTAGTGAGAAAATATACTGTAAACAAACAAACATACTATATCTATATATAAATTATTTTTGCTAATAATGGGAGGGAAAAAAACTATTGGTCCAAACTTACCTGTTCCAAACCCCATAATAATGTCTTCAGCTCCATCAAGATTTATGTCATCAAGTCTCACTGCTGTTTCTGTGGTAAGCATCGGGAATGTCTGGACCCATATATCACTGACTGTTATGTTGGTACAGGGTAAAATAGCTTTTCGAGTGTGAGTGTGAAGCAGTTGATGTGAAGTTGATAAATGTGCCATGAAGGTGTTGATTAGAAAAACCACCAGACAGATGATTCCTAAGAAACCAGAATAAAGTGTCATTGGTAAAACAGATAAAGCACGTGAAATACAAATTGCAGAGTTTTATAGCATACTGGTAATTCTTTCTCTAACAACACAAGCTGGATTTTCTATTCTGAAACAACCCACAACACTATGATTATATACAAGTTACAGTTACTGAAATTTGTTTGTGAAAAGAAATGTATGTGACGCAACCAGAATTCACATAACCTGGGAGAGAACATGACCATATTATTAACAACAAAGTATTTATTGTAACTGAATGCTTTATTTCAAATTATGAACTCAAAACAATCAGAACACCTTTTATTATTCTATGTGATTTTGTTTAAGTGTAAAATTTGTGAACATGGCCTCAGAGAAGGTAATGGGAACAGTGTAATAAGCATCATTCCTACTGTTGTGAATTATTATGTAGCACCTACCACTTACAACAATCAAGGATGGAGGAATGAGGCTTAGGTTTAACTAGAGAAGGTAATAGGAACAGTGTAATAAGCATCATTCCTACTGTTGTGAATTATTATGTAGCACCTACCACTTACAACAATCAAGGATGGAGGAATGAGGCTTAGGTTTAACTAGAGAAGGTAATAGGAACAGTGTAATAAGCATCATTCCTACTGTTGTGAATTATTATGTAGCACCTACCACTTACAACAATCAAGGATGGAGGAATGAGGCTTAGGTTTAACTAGAGAAGGTAATAGGAATAGTGTAATAAGCATCATTCCTACTGTTGTGAATTATTATGTAGCACCTACCACTTACAACAATCAAGGATGGAGGAATGAGGCTTAGGTTTAACTAGAGAAGGTAATAGGAACAGTGTAATAAGCATCATTCCTACTGTTGTGAATTATTATGTAGCACCTACCACTTACAACAATCAAGGATGGAGGAATGAGGCTTAGGTTTAACTAGAGAAGGTAATAGGAATAGTGTAATAAGCATCATTCCTACTGTTGTGAATTATTATGTAGCACCTACCACTTACAACAATCAAGGATGGAGGAATGAGGCTTAGGTTTAACTAGAGAAGGTAATAGGAACAGTGTAATAAGCATCATTCCTACTGTTGTGAATTATTATGTAGCACCTACCACTTACAACAATCAAGGATGGAGGAATGAGGCTTAGGTTTAACTAGAGAAGGTAATAGGAATAGTGTAATAAGCATCATTCCTACTGTTGTGAATTATTATGTAGCACCTACCACTTACAACAAACAAGGATGGAGGAATGAGGCTTAGGTTTAACTAGAGAAGGTAATAGGAACAGTGTAATAAGCATCATTCCTACTGTTGTGAATTATTATGTAGCACCTACCACTTACAACAATCAAGGATGGAGGAATGAGGCTTAGGTTTAACTAGAGAAGGTAATAGGAACAGTGTAATAAGCATCATTCCTACTGTTGTGAATTATTATGTAGCACCTACCACTTACAACAATCAAGGATGGAGGAATGAGGCTTAGGTTTAACTAGAGAAGGTAATAGGAACAGTGTAATAAGCATCATTCCTACTGTTGTGAATTATTATGTAGCACCTACCACTTACAACAATCAAGGATGGAGGAATGAGGCTTAGGTTTAACTAGAGAAGGTAATAGGAATAGTGTAATAAGCATAATTCCTACTGTTGTGAATTACTATGTAGCACCTACCACTTACAACAATCAAGGATGGAGGAATGAGGCTTAGGTTTAACTAGAGAAGGTAATAGGAATAGTGTAATAAGCATCATTCCTATTGTTGTGAATTATTATGTAGCACCTACCACTTACAACATACTACATATACCAGTTATTTCCCTGAAGAAGGGTTGAAGGTTGCCTGAATGCTTGCTCCATTATTGAGTAGTGTTTGTATGTTTGTCAGTCAGTAGACTAAAATGACACTGCATGAAGTATGCTTAATGCTGTAATTCATACTGTTGTCACATCAGTGAAACATGCTCAAGCCATGAATCATGAGAAGAATTATCCACTCTCTACAATACAAAATAGCATGACATATGAACTTTAAATGCAAAGATTAAATATATTTGTTCTTATTAATTTTGGTTTAATTTACTCTTGAAACAGAACACTATTGAAAACCCTGTGAACGTACATCTAGAGTTTAACACATAGTTCAATGCTAATTTGAGTGACACCAAGAAAATATATTTTGAAATATGGGGCTCTTATAAACATCATCATAAACCAATAATTCTTGGCAAATGAATATACCAGTGATACAATGATTCTATGTCCACCAGAGGGCACTATAACTCTTCAAGGTGGTCACAATTTGTGTTGCCAATGGCCCATATCCTTCAAAAGAGGTGAATGAAGCTCTCCATCATTTAAGCCCCTCATGATATGCACCTAATTTCAATTATATCTGAAAGGTAAATTATTCAAGTAGACCAACCACCAGAACAGTCACATAAACTATCAGGCAATTTTGCCCAACAGTTTCTCACATCACCAGAGATACAGGCCATTATTTACATGAATGGTGAACACTCTAGTAGATGTAGCTCCCTCTGGTGAATATTTCCTGAAACCACAGATGAATTTTGTACACCATAGTATCTCTGATTTACCCACCGAAAGTTCCTACTCTGTGATAAACATTATTCACTTCAATGATGTTTGAATTTGCCAAGAACCTTTTCACAAATCCCATAAAATTTTTACTTCTACTTGCATGTATATTTCAAGATATGTTAATATATTGTGTTTGAAATTGTTTGAAAATGTGTCACTTTTTATCACGTAGCATGTTTAAATTTTCAAACTTTAAATGCAAGATTATTTCACACAAAATGCCTTAAGATATTTTACATCCTAAACATTAACGTTAATGACATATTTTACTCAAAGTCATTATGATGCCAAAATCACAGTAAAATGATAGGACACTACAGGCTACACATTTTATTTTCAATGTTTCCCAGTGTACTCCATCACATGATCTCACCTATAACAGCTCCTAGAGCAATCAGTCCATAAATAATGGGGCCCCAGATTACTCTTAAAGGGGGCACTTTCCGAACTCTAGTGTGTAGGACGTCAGTCTTGGAGACACGGTGGCGAGGAGCCATAAGGGGTTTGCTAATTCCATTTTCATCAAGTGGAATAGACTTTCCTCCACGGGTGAATACCTCGTCGTCTGTCAGTTCATCTTCTTCGTCTAATCCATTAAGTTCTAAGTGCTCTGTATACGTTGCCATCACAACCTTACGATATCATCAGGCTTAAGAAGCCACTGCATATATAGCTTGAAAAACCTGTAATGCATTTTCTGTACTTTTATCACACTTTACACTTTAGCAGAGATTAAATAATGTACAATGTTTACTGTACTCTCACAGCATACTTCTCCACTGTTATAACTGAAACTCATGAGACAGTGCACCAAATGCCAATGGAATAATTCAAAAGTTAACTAAAAAACTGTGTTACAGTTCAGGTCTTTAAACATTCCCACATGATAAACTGGCAAATAAGAAGTAATAAGTGAATAATTTGTTATAATGAACAATACTAAAGTAAAATTGAAAATATCCATAGAAAGATGCATTGTTTGTGTTGATGAAGTTACTCAGACATAAAATTGTTTTATGCAAGTAAGGAAATTAATAGCAACATAAAAAGGGAAGAATTACATTTAAAACTTATCTATTTAGAGTGTGAATAAACTTCAGTAGGGTGAGAAACACCAAGGTGATTTTTCATAATTTATTTACACAATGGAAATGTTTTCACACAACATCTAAACATTATGATTAATATCCAAAGTAATATGAGCTTTGTATCATGTTACAACAGCTATAAAACGTAATTTGTGTGTGTGTGTGTTTTCGTATAGCAAAGCCACATCAGGCTATCTGCTAAACCCACTGAGGGGAACTGAACCCCTGATTTTAGTGTTGTAAATCCAGAGACATACCGTTGTACTAGTGGGGGGCACATAATTTGTTACTATTAATCTTTTGTTAAACATTACATACACATTTTACAATATAAAATCATAGGTCATGGGCCACATATATAATGCAGAAGTCCGTTTCACTTACAACTGCTGAATGGATCAGCTATTGACCAAAGTGATAATAATGTGTCACGTTACAGTAATACTAAGCTGATATGTAATCTTAAAGTCAGTTATTCCTAATAATAAAAAATATATTATAAATCCTTTCTTCTTTAACCTTAAAACAGAACAAAAGTAAACCAATACTTTCATGTTTTGTATAATATCTTTAAAATAAAAGGAAAAAACAGATGAAATAAAACAGTAGCAGAGAACTACTGAATATTTCTTAATTGTGTGTTAGGCTTAACTTGTATGACAAAAAAAATCCATCTTACAAAATATTAAAAAATTAATAACTGATAATAATTAGAATTATAGGTTAATAAAATGTAGCAGACAATGTAACATGACAATATGTTTTAGAAATACTACTAACACAGATATTATAAAATAAAACATTGTTTTTGGTACCACTGACTGTATAGCCCTAATTTCTATATTCTAATTTATGTTTAGGTAATACAAACTGCTTTCCATATTTGTTAAACTCATGAAAAGTGATTTACATAGTAAAAACAAACACACTAAACGATAAACATGTATAATCATAGTAATAATAAATATATTGAAATACGATTTTTGTTTAATATTTATTTCTGACTTATATTATCAAACCTTTGATTTTGCCATGTAATTTTAAATGTTAAAGAAACAACAGCAAATTACTGACGTACTATTTAATTGTTTTATGGTTTCATTAACTTCATTATTTCTACACATCAAATAATCATTGTATGTCATTAAAGATATACCTGATTTCCAACACAAATTACCTTTTCTTATGATGTTATGTTCTCATTAGTAAAATTCTTGAAACTTTTTAACAGTGAAGTTATTTTAAATACAAAAGAAGTTCGAGTGAAATGAAGTCTGATAAACATAACTGAAGTAATCTGATATTTTTTGTTTCATTGATTAAGTTATTAAACATGGATATTTGTAACAAATACTCTCGAATTTCGTTAAGGTATACTTTTGATTTTCAAATACTCATTGCTAATAAATGTTATAATATACCAAGCTATAGAAAATAAATTTAAATTTAAAACGAAAATTAGCAACTGAATAAACATTTTGCCAGCGTAACATTACACTACAAATTATGGGCTTACATAATTTTGCGTTCCAAAAGAAAACATATTTTTAATCGGTTTTACTTTTATTTTGCTGTCCAAGTCCAGTATTTTCTCACAGATTCTTGTACTTTTTAGTCAAAAGAGTTATTTAGCTAAAGTTTACACAACTAACATCGAAAAAATTACTCACATATGGTTCAGACAGCTGCTCAACACATCACCTTTCTACCGTCATTAATACTTTTCACCGTCGCTTCACTACGCCAGTTAGTGATGACGCTTCGGCCAGAGGGCGTTACACTAGCTTCACTGCACAAGCTTCGCTCGCGCAGTAGAGCACGTTCCACAGGGGCGACGTGTTTGTGCAACATCTTTCCTCTGCGTTTTGGTGAAAGGATAACATTTCAAACATGCAATAAGTTAACATACATCAAAATTCAGTGTTATTTTACTAAAACAATTTGATCTTCATGCTTGCTACGCTGTCTAAGTATCTTTTAACTGTTACCCTAGAGCGGTATCTAAGTTTATCTGACCTTCAGATTTTTAAACAAGTATTATCATTCTAATTTTTAATGTCATAAAATCTGTGTAAAAAATTAAATCAAACGTAATTTAATTGGAATCAGAACATGTAAAAAATGATTTTAAACATGGCTATTTAGGGATGTAATAAAACGATAATGGAAACAAACCTTAAAATTAAAGATTTGCCAATCTTTTGCTTAGGTGCCGCCATTTTATTTTATTAAATATCGTTAACTTAATAATTTTGTTTTCTCCTTCAAGTTCTCTTCTCAACCGGAGTACATTGTAATTACTTTTAATATTCGTATAGCAGCTTTTTTCGGTCAAGGAAATTATATTGCACGTATTTAATCTTACAAATTGAAATGATTGGTGGTATTATCGTGTTTTCACATATCTTAATGCATCTTGCTTCTTAAAACATTATCAGGCAAGGACTGTGCACCCTAAGATTTCACTCTGGTACACCCTAATTCATTCTGTATAACAGCTCAAAAATCATACTGTTACGTAAAGAAAAACACAACATAAAATATTACTGTTATTCCGTATCATTGCATGATAATATCCACTGACCTTCCCCAAGGAATAGAACTTTGAGCTTGACCGGTTATATATGAAAATTGTTCTCGCCATATAAAGAATTTTAGGATTTTGTCAAAAGGTCTATCAACATTTGCAAAAAGTAAAAGTAGTTGTTGTTGTTTTTTTCTAATCGTTGAAAATTAGGTATATTTTTTCACCTTCATGTATTAAGTTTAAACTTGTCTGCAAACAAGTCACAACACGTCACATTTCTGACTCTCGAAATTGTACTGATATCCATTTAACTTTTCATAATTATGTTGGATAATTAATCATTTTTGATCCAATGATTCTGTACGACAAAAGGATGAAACCAACTTACCCTAAACTACACGAACATTCGAAGAAAAAAAAACGCAGGCATACGAATGAAAGTGAATTTTATTTATTTTTATTACAACAGTCAGTTAATAAAATAATGATCATGCGTTACTCCAACTCATTAGGGTCTACATTTTAAGGTGAAGAACCATCAGACTTACAACATATGTTAAGTAAGGGGCTACCAATCTCAAGTGAAGAACCATCAGACTTACAACACATGTTAAGTACTAATCTCAGGTGAAGAACCATCAGACTAAGTCTCTCAGGTGAAGAACCATCAGACTTACAACATATGTTTATATGTTACCAATCTTAGATGAAGAACCAAGACTCTCAAGTGGGTTACCAGAACCATCAGACTTACAACATATGTTAAGTAAGGGGTTACTAATCTCAGGTGAAGAACCATCAGACTTACAACATATGTTTAGTAAGATGTTACCAATCTTAGATGAAGAACCATCAGACTTACAACATATCTTAAGTAAGGGGTTACCAATCTCAGGTGAAGAACCATCAGACTTACAACATATGTTAAGTAATGGGTTACCAATCTCAGGTGAAGAACCAACAGACTTACAACATATGTTTAGTAAGGGGTTACCAATCTCAGGTGAAGAACCATCAGACTTACAACATATGTTTAGTAAGATGTTACCAATCTTAGATGAAGAACCATCAGACTTACAACATATGCTAAGTAAGGGGCTACCAATCTCAGGTGAAGAACCATCAGACTTACAACATATGTTTAGTAAGGGGTTACCAATCTCAGGTAAAGAACCATCAGACTTACAACATATGTTAAGTAAGGGGTTACCAATCTCAGGTGAAGAACCAACAGACTTACAACATATGTTTAGTAAGGGGTTACCAATCTTAGATGAAGAACCATCAGGCTTACAACATATGTTTAGTAAGGGGTTACCAATCTCAGGTGAAGAACCAACAGATTTACAACATATGTTAAGTAAGGGGTTACTAATCTCAGGTGAAGAACCATCAGACTTACAACATATGTTCAGTAAGATGTTACCAATCTTAGATGAAGAACCATCAGACTTACCACATATGTTTAGTAAGATGTTACCAATCTTAGATGAAGAACCATCAGACTTACAACATATGTTAAGTAAGAGGTTACCACTCTCAGGTGAAGAACCATCAGACTTACAACATATGTTTAGTAAGGGTTTACCAATCTCAGGTGAAGAACCATCAGACTTACAACATATGTTAAGTAAGGGGTTACCAATCTCAGGTGAAGAACCAACAGACTTACAACATATGTTTAGTAAGGGGTTACCAATCTCAGGTGAAGAACCAACAGACTTACAACATATGTTTAGTAAGGGGTTACGAATCTCAGGTGAAGAACCATTAGACTAACAACATATGTTTAGTAAGGGGTTACAAATCTCAGGTGAAAAACCATCAGACTTACACTGTAAATTAATTTAATGCTTGTTAAACAAAGGTGAAAAAACTAACAGAGTTACAAAAATACATTCCATAAGGGGATTTAACAAAAGTAGCATCCAAATCATTTACTATTTACAGCTAGTTATCAAATAAAGCAGTAAAGTAAAAAATAATATACAAAACCAACCTGCATAGCATAACACAATAAAATCCAATGAACCATCCACAAGAAGTAACAATTTATTTCCAAATCAGCCAAACTTAAAATAACCGTTTTACTTGAGATGAAGTTGACAACTCAAGCAGCAAGAAGTTTGGTTAATTTACTCCATATGATTCCTCAGGAGTATCTTCTATGTAATGTGTGACTCTAACACAAGGTTTTTTTTACAAGTGTTACAGTTGGTTATCCTTCTGTTCTTATTATTTTCCTTATCTTTAAATGTTTTTTTAAGAGGTTACTTTTACATTGATAAGGGTTAGGGTGTGAATTTGGTGTATCTAAATCTTAAGAGTTGTTATAAAATATCACAACTTGTGTTGGAGATAAGTTGGCTAATTAAGTAGAATAATTGGCTGGGCAGAAGGACCCAGAGGTTGTAAACAGAGTTTAAATAAATGGGATTAATGCTCCAAATGTGGTATTTTGGGGCTCAATGTTAAGACCTGTATTCTTTACGATTTATGTCAATGAAATAAATAATGGAATGGTCAATAAATTTGCTTATGATATTAATATCTTGAGTGTTGCTGGTTGTAAGGATGCCACTGCTTTACAAAAGGATTTAGGTTATTTGGTGAGTTGGACAATTAAATTGTGGACAGCTTTTAATTATAATAAATGCCAGGAAACACATTATCTGACATAATTTAAATTAAAATAATTGTATTACCAGGGCCAATTTGTGTTCAAATTGATCAGTATCTTAAACCATCCAAGAAGTGTATTGTTGCTAGTTGTAGAGCAAATATGATTTTTGGATGTATCCATAGAAACATTAAATATAAGAATTAAAAGTTTTCATTGCAATATATGGGTCACTAATTAGGTCACAGTTGGAGTGCTTAGAAAGGACATTGAATTATTGGCAAGTGTTCAGAGGAGAACTACAGGGTGTTTGGAAAGTCACTGTGCACTTATATATTTATTAACAGACATGTTTCAATACAGAATACAGGAAGTAAATATAAATGACAATTATAAACAATGTTGAAAGTGACCCCCGGTTGGCATCAATACAGGCCTGGATCCTTCTTATTTTGTTTCTAAACACCGCTATCAGTTGCTGGCTTGAAATATACTGAATAAAATATGATTACAAACTGCACAGTGACTTTCCGAACACCCTGTAGTAAGATGATATCTGGGAATGTTGGTAGGAAATATTGTCATAAGAGAATAATTTATCTGAAGTTGTTTTCACTTGATTAAAGAAGAGTTAGAGTTGATCTAATTGTGGTGTCAAGGAACTTGATAATGTTGGTTATTCAACTTTTTTATTTAATTTCATAAATAATTATGAGTAGCGTTACGGGTCACAAATATAAGTACTTCCAGTGTGTGTCATATTCAGCTATGAGTTATTTTTTCTAACACTAACAGGGTGATTGGCTTTTACTAGATTTAGAATAGACTGTCTTCTCCATGTAGGAGGCTTTAAAAGTAGGCTAGACAAATATTTACACATTAAAGACAAAATTACAGTTTTTATTTGTTTCTTAAAATCTAAAGTTTAATGGATAAGACAGACTAGATCAATAGACGTACTCCTAAACTAAAATTCTATGTTCTGTCTCTGTAAAAATTGTAATTATAAAAATGTAACACATATCAACTGTAGTATCAAATAAACAGAATTTAGCCGCCTACCAAAATACATAAAGCTACCCTTCCGATATTCCACACCAGTAGCGCCATCTGAAGAAAACTACCATAGTTTTATTTGTTGTAAATATATAAACAGTGATAAATATATTTAACGCACTCTAACGATAAAATCTAAATTACAATTTGTACATTAATATTAAATCTGGTTATAAGTTATTTTTCGGATCAAAGTAAATTTTAATGTTTCAATTTCAATTTAAATACCGATATAATTATTTGTTTATAAGGACAGATCCAAACAATTTTCACCACTGACCTTACTGTGTTATTTTGTTTACTCATAGTTATTGTCTTGCGTTTGTCCGATACTGATAAATCAGGTTATTTCCAAACCTATTGGGTGGCCCGGCATGGTCAAGCGTGTTAAGGCGTTCGACTCGTAATCCGAGGGTGGCGGGTTTGAATCCCGGTCGAACCAAACATGTTTGCCCTTTGAGCCGTGGGGGCGTTATAACGTGACGGTCAATCCAACTATTCGTTGGTAAAAGAGTAGCCCAAAAGTTGGCAGTGGGTGGTGATGACTAGCTGCCTTCCCTCCAGCCTTACACTGCTAAATTAGAGAGGGCTAGAGTAAATAGCTCTCGAGTAACATTGCGCGAAATTCAAAACAAACAAACCCAACGCTATTGGCGCTGTTAATATAACTTTAATGATTATTTTGTGGGTCATTATTGATATATACATTTATATATTTAGGGCGGTAGAACTTCACTGTTTTTTGTAAAATATTTATGTGCTAATCTTCAAAATAACGACAAAAGCTATAACATTTAAAATATAATAAACTCGTTAAAACATCGCGCAAGGCCTAGTAGTGAAAAGCGAGATGTACTTGTTAGCATTTTTATAGGCTTTACTCTACTCGAGATGATATTTCGTTTTGACAAATCACTAAAATTACTAAAGGTGTCTTTCCAGATTCAAAGTACTTACATTAACTACACTTCTTTACATGAGTTTAATATTTCATACTTCGTTATATTTTTCCTGTGCTGAAAAAAGAAAATATTTTTTTAAAAAAACATATAATTAAAGATTATTGATATATACATTGTAGGCCTCAAAAATTTAATTGTCTTAAAACCACAAACCGCACTCAAGCACATACACAAACGTAGTGCTAAGGGATTTAAAATATAAATTTTCTGATTCTCAAAGTTACTGTCTTTTCGGTGTAGTAAAGAAGTTATCATTACTTAATAAGTATTTGAGACAATTAAAGGACATTCATGGAAGACGTGAAAAATAAAAGTTTGTTTGTTTGTTCGTTTTTGAATTTCGCTCAAAGCTACACGAGGACTATCTGCATTTGCCATCCATAATTTAGCAATGTTAGACTAGAGGGAAGGTAGCTATTCCTCGCTATCCGCTGCCAACGGATAGTGGGATTTACCGTGACTTTACAACGCTCCATTGGCTGAATAGTTAAGCATTTCTGGTAGGAAAAGGATTCAAAAACCCAAAAGCAACTGGGCGCATATGTAGTTTATCAAAATGTGTTGTAAAAACCTTTTGGGTAATTTTTAGGTTAAGCCTAACCACAAATAACTTATTTGCGGGTAAAGTACGTGTAGTAAATATACAACCTATCTTAAAACAACTAAACCTGACCAAAATTAAACTTCTTAGCATATGTTTTCTCCATTGATTACTTTCGTTTTCACATTACATTGAGGTCCCGACATGGCCAGGTGAGTTAAGTCGTTCGACTCGTAATCTGAGGGTGGGGGTTCGAATTCCCGTCACATCAAACATGCTTGCCCTTCCAGCCGTTAAAATTGATGATCGATCCAACTATTCGTTGGTAAAATAGTCCAAGAATTGGCGGTGGGTGGTGATGACTAGCTTACATCGCTAAGCCAGGGACGGTTAGCACAGACAGCCCTCGAGTAGCTTTGTGCGAAATTTAAAATACAAACACACTGAGTAAATCGCGAGTTTGTATTGCAATCACGTTAAACTGTATTTTCCTTTCACAAGGAACAAATAATTTTAGTTTTTTGAATACCTTCTATGAATTATTGGTCTTGGGTTTTGTGTGTGTAAAGTTACACAATAAGTTACAAGCACTTTTTCCTTCACCGCGTAGAATCGAATTACAAATTTTATCGTTGTTTGTTTGAAAACTTACCGTTGATCCTCTGATCAATGAAACACTTCAGACACAGTGGTCATAATCATAATCATTTAGTTTTTTAACAATTCTAGAAAATTATTGTTCATAAATTAAACCTCAAGTTCTCACCATTTGTCTTTACTAGCCTTGTGGCTCAGCAGTGAGTTTGAAACACCAAAATTCTGAGTTCAATCTTCACATTGGACACAACGTTTGTTGTAATCTATTACAAAGACGACGACTACACTTACAAATAACCCAGCTTTAAACACCTACATCAGACAGGTTTCTTGGCCTCTCTTTTGATATGAGGCTTAGGTGGATTAGACACATCGAAAATCAAGTTTTGAAAATAAAGTATGTGAGAAGTTCAACTGGTAATAGCAGAAGTATGTCCCCTGAATATACCATTCAAAGTGATAAATATTAGTAACAACTTAGGTGTGTCCCCTGAATATACCATTCAAAGTGATAAATATTAGTAACAACTTAGGTGTGTCCCCTGAATATACTGTTCAAAGTGATAAATATTAGTAACAACTTAGGTGTGTTCCTGAATATACCGTTCAAAGTGATAAATATTAGTAACAACTTAGGTTGTCCCCTGAATATACTGTTCAAAGTGATAAATATTAGTAACAACTTAGGTGTGTCCCCTGAATATACCGTTCAAAGTGATAAATATTAGTAACAACTTAGGTGTGTCCCCTGAATATACCGTTCAAATTGATAAATATTAGTAACAACTTAGGTGTGTCCCCTGAATATACTGTTCAAAGTGATAAATATTAGTAACAACTTAGGTGTGTCCCCTGAATATACCGTTCAAAGTGATAAATATTAGTAACAACTTAGGTGTGTCCCCTGAATATACCATTCAAAGTGATAAATATTAGTAACAACTTAGGTGTGTCCCCTGAATATACCATTCAAAGTGATAAATATTAGTAACAACTTAGGTGTGTCCCTGAATATACCATTCAAAGTGATAAATATTAGTAACAACTTAGGTGTGTCCCCTGAATATACCTTTCAAATTGATAAATATTAGTAACAACTTAGGTGTGTCCCCTGAATATACCATTCAAAGTGATAAATATTAGTAACAACTTAGGTGTGTCCCTGAATATACCATTCAAAGTGATAAATATTAGTAACAACTTAGGTGTGTCCCTGAATATACCGTTCAAAGTGATAAATATTAGTAACAACTTAGGTGTGTCCCCTGAATATACCATTCAAAGTGATAAATATTAGTAACAACTTAGGTGTGTCCCCTGAATATACCATTCAAAGTGATAAATATTAGTAACAACTTAGGTGTGTCCCCTGAATATACCATTCAAAGTGATAAATATTAGTAACAACTTAGGTGTGTCCCCTGAATATACCATTTAAAGTGATAAATATTAGTAACAACTTAGGTGTGTCCCCTGAATATACCATTCAAAGTCATAAATATTAGTAACAACTTAGGTGTGTCCCTGAATATACCATTCAAAGTGATATTAGTAACAACTTAGGTGTGTCCCCTGAATATGTCATTAGAACTGATAAATCTTAGGACCAACCTATGTGTGTCACCTGAATATGTCATTAAAACTGATAAATCTTAGGACCAACCTATGTGTGTCCCCTGAATATGTCATTAGAACTGATAAATCTTAGGACCGACCTATGTGTGTCACCTGAATATGTCATTAGAACTGATAAATCTTAGGACCGACCTATGTGTGTCACCTGAATATGTCATTAGAACTGATAAATCTTACACAAGGTGAGTATTTTATTACTTATGTTTAGCTTGGTTTAATATTTGTCTATCTAATCTGGATAAATTATAAACTATTCAAGACTAAATACAACCTATACAGATAGTCGTAATTACAGATTTTGCACGAGAACTAAAATGTTCCTATGTTGTTAGACAGATTACCTCAATGTTCATTTGGCTTTTTCAGGAAAAAAAAATAAAAAAAAACTAAAAAAATTGTTACGTATGATGTTAACAGGGCTTAAAATATCTCCCTCTTTAAAGTTTATTCAACTATTAATCGTTGGTCACTTAACGCCGGGAAACGAAACTAATGCGTTAACATTAAGAGTGTGTTTGTTCAACACGAGCATTTGTGGAAATGAATCATTGTTTTTGAATTTCGCACGAAGTTACTCGAGGGTTATCTGCGCTAGCCGTCCCTAATTTAGTAGTGTAAGACTAGAGGGAAGGCAGCTAGTCATCACCACCCACCGCCAACTCTTGGGCTACTCTTTTACCAACGAATAGTGGGATTGATCGTCACATTATAACGCCCCCACTGCTGAAAGGGCGAGCATGTATGTTGCGACCGGGACTCGAACCCGCGACCTTCGGATTACGAGTCGAACGCCTTAACACACTTGGCCATGCCGGGGCCATGTAAATTAATCGTAAATAAGATGTTACTATATTGTTCATTGCAATAGCGACAACAGACATTCTTGCTAAGGGTAATGTGGTAGTTTCCAAAAACAATAACCTGTTCCATATCTTATCAGCAGTTGAATGGAAATCATATATTGTCCTTAATTCGTTTCCAACTTCAAAATGACAAAAAAAAAGGTCCCTTCTGTACCTAACTCTCCGTGGTCACTGAACATCGACCAAAACACTAGCACAGAGGGATATTAGTAGGGGTGTTTCCTTCCTGTTCATGCCACATTTAACAGTTCCACAAGCCTGCTTACAGCCCGCAAATCCGGCAACTTTCCCTCTTTGTCAGACCATTCAATCCATTTCTGGTGCACTTTTAGAAAGCTAGTTTATCAGTTTCTGGTTTTATGGATAAACGAGCTAAACGGCCACGTCAGAGATTTCTAGGGCCAGCCTGTCCGCTCCTCAGTGAGACATTCCGACCAGAGTCCACTTACTCGGATAAGTCACAATCTCTAGGAAATAACCTGGTCAGTTGTGCTCATTGTGGATGAAGAAATAGCCAATCTCATCAGTGTATTTAATAATTTATGGGTCAAACCTATCTACACCCTCTTTTAATCTGATTCAATGTTTATAAAAGTTTCTTATAGATTATCTCGCTTTCTCTACACTTAATTAATGATTAATTAATTTTTACTCCTGTAAAAATAACATTTCACTATTTGGTCAGAAAGTGTTGACTAAAGATGGGTGATGTGCGCTGTTAATTCAGATCTCCTGTGATCTATCAGTTAAAAATTGAGGAGGAAATATTATTATATTATATCTGAAAATAAAAGATATATGTAAATATAAATAATATAAATAAATAGCTAAAGGTATTTAAATACAACGTTGAATTCACATTAGAAAGAAAAAAATAACTCAGTTTATGAGTGAACCAATATACAGGCCGAAGAAACATTATATTAACTGAACAAAAAATGGAAGTCCATAAAACAAAGTTTATAACTTCATACTTTGGCTTTTGGTAACTTCATTTATTGACTTAAAATTCACCTTTTGCAAGCGTACGCTTAAAAGAGACCTCTGGTTAGTGCCTGGCATGACCTGATGGTTAAAACGCTCGACTCGCAGTCTGCAAGTTTGAATTCTATTCGCCGAACATGCTCGCTGTTTCAGCTGTGGGGATGTTATAATGTGAATATCAATCCCGCTATTCTTTGGTAAAAGAGCAGTCCAAGAGTTAGCGATGAGTGGTTTGGAATAGCTGAAGCTTTCTAGTCTTATACTGTTCAATTAGGATTGATTAATCCTCATGTAGCTTGGCGCGAAATTCAAAACAACCAATCAAAATAAACTTACAAATCAAAGGAAATATAAATAGTCAGTAAGACCAATTGCTACAACAGCGTTAAGTTTTGGTGGAATAAAAGGCTTGTAAATATATACACCTATATATATACATTTAACGCGCCCTCAGTTAAAAGTGAAACCGTGGAACCAACTCACCAGTGTAACATCTCTAACTCTGGATGTTACTTGTAGTCCTAAATAAAATTCAGAAAAGTGTAAGATACGAAACTAAATTTACAGAAATAGCAGTGAAATAACCATTGAAAAATTAGTAGTTGCGTGCCGAGTCTCACCATATGACATGTTTTTTTTTCTTCTTTTTTTAAAATAGAAGCAGTTATCACAATTCATTTTTCCTCCCAGTTTCGTAACTAGCACAGCTCAAACTGGTTCATTTCCGTTTCCGGTGCCAACAGCTTCCGCAAGGACACTGGTTTTCTTTGTTTGTTTTTTAATTTCGCGCAAAGCTACACGAGGGCTATCTGCGCTAGCCGTTCCTAATTTAGCAGTGCAAGACTAGAGGGAAGGCAGCTAGTCATCACCACCCACCGCCAACTCTTGGGCTACTCTTTTACCAACGAACAGTGGGATTGGCTGTCACATTATAGGCCCCCCACGGCTGAAAGGGCGACCATGTTTGGTGCGACGGAGATTTGAACCCGTGGCCCTCAGATTACGAGTCAAACGCCTTATCCCAGCTGGCCGTGCCGGGCTCTAAATTACAAGGTTTAAAATAAAATATTACAAATATTTTTACTTTGTGTATAAAACGAAATATATTCAAGAATGTTCTGTAATACTGTAACTTCAATATTAGGAACGTCACCTTTGTCTGGGTTGCTTAAAGCTATACAAACGATTATTTACTCAACCCGTCACAGGTATCAAAACCCGGTTACTAGCGTTGTAAGTCCGTAGACATACGACTGTGTTACTGGATGGATATCCAGACTTTTCCTTCTTGATGTTCGAATGAACTTTCACCGAATAAGCAACTATTTTCTTGCAAATTAAAAATGGGGTTTGCAAACTTTGATTTCACATCTTTTCCTCCCCCTCGTGATGTTGTTTCAGGTGTAATCTCTCGTTTCTGATGCTGTAATATTTTATTCAAGGTGTTAAAATTTCTTGCTTTAGTTGTAATTTCTTGTTGTAAGTGTTGTAATATTTTATTTTAAACGTTCTAATTCAGGGCCCGGCATGGCCAGATGGGTTAAGGCGTTCGACTCGTAATCTGAGGGTCACGGGTTCGAATCCTGGTCGCACCAAACATGTTCGCCCTTTCAGCCGTGGGGCGCTATAATGTGACGGTCAATCCCATTATTTGTTGGTGAAAGGGTAGCCCAAGAGGTGGCGGTGGGTGGTGATGACTAGCTAGCTGCCTTCCCTCTAGTCTTACACTGCTAAATTAGGGACAATTAGCGCAGACAGCCCTCGTGTTGCTTTGTGTGAAATTCAGAAAACAAACAGTTTTTTTTTTTTCTTGGCTTATATTTCGATAAATGAAATCCCATGAATAATTCCGACATCAAGTCAAATATTTATGATGAAAAAATAACAGTAAGGAAGAGAAAGCAAATATTCGTTTATCATCATATATCATCAAGTCTGAGAGTTTGAAGACAAGTATTTGTGATGAAAAAAATAACAGTAAGGAACAGGAAGCAAATATTCGTTTATCATCATATATCATCAAGTCTGACAGTTTGAAGACAAGACTTCATTCGGTAGTTTCGTGTTTTTGTTCATAATACAGCTCTTTGTAGGTTACAATTTTACTGGTTTGTGCTGGTGCTGGGTGATACACAGCTTCCGGGTGATCAGCAGCATTCTCATGAGTTAGTCTTAAGGTTGCTTAAACACCCACAAAAATCACCCAACCCAAGGACAGTTGTTGTGCGTTCGTTCACCAAACAACTGACCTCATGACCTTGTTTATTTGAACCTTCCAGTAACGACATAAACTGAGTGAACTTCTTGGTCGAAATTTTTATTGTGCACTCTATTGCGCACGCGCCAGGTGGAAACCCAACATGAAAAAAATATTGTGAAATCGTGATTTTTGCTGTATAAATAGTTCACTGCAACGCTGAAAAAAAAAACAGTACTATATGATAAGGTTAGACTAGGGTTTGTTTGTAGAATTTTGCACAGAGCTAGTCGAGGGCTGTGCTGGTTATTCGTCCTTAATGTGACTAGTGATAGACAAAAGTAAAAAAATTCGTTAGCGCCACCCACCGCTAATGCTTGGGTTACTTTTCTTTTCCTATTTTATCAACGCATTTTGAAATTTACAGTTGCATTATAATTCCCCTATGGCTGAAAGGGCGAGCATACTTGTGTCTGATAACTTGTTTGGCATCCAACCTATGGAAGAAAATTAAAAAAATTATTAATGTGAAGGAAGAAAACTGATGTTCTTTATTAACTGCGTCTCTGAATTTGGAATTCTGTTGGTCTATTCTAAATTATATGTTGTTTATTAATTCAAGAAACAAGTGCTACTTTACGAGCTGTCCAGTATTTGTGCTTCTAATTTGAAGCGTTATGTTAATATGACGAGTGATGATGCTTTATTTGCTGCATCTTTTAAGTTGAAATTCTGATGGTATAATGTTGCTAATTTGCCATAATGGTCGTCACTAATACTAAACACCTCAAAGTGAAAGCTACCTACCTAGTCCACGAGCCAAAGCACGTGGACCTTTGTGAACCTGACGATGACCGAAGAAGGTCGAAACGTTGTTCGCTCTTCTATGTAAAATATTTTCTCAACCCAAACGAGCCGTTTTAGCATATAAATTTCTAAAACACGTGGGCATAGATTTTCATTTACGCCGTTCATTGCCACCGATAGGAGAGTCCAATTATCCACTTTCGGCATCTGAATGGATCGCGGTCAGGAGGATAACAGGGAACCACGAGCTTTTCACCACTGCAGCACATAACCCAAATTCTTTTTTGTCAGTTTAAATAGCTGACTACGACACTTGTGTCCTGTCAGTCGTCGATCTTCAACCACCTATTAAACTGCACTTGTCACGTTTGGTAAGTACGTTGCACGCCCTCACCCACAGGATGCACGCGACGGGGATAATTCAACAATTGGTAATCATTCTATGGATTGCTTTAATAGCGGCTGTTCCACTCGTACACTCAGCAGGTAGGTTGTTTGGTCGGTGTAAGGTGACATAGTGTAAGATAAAAGCAACTCACCACAAGCTCTGTTTTATTGCACATCAGCTTCTGCATGTAACTCGCCACCAGTTGGTCAGTGTGAGGTATTTTGTGTAAGTTTGTTTGTTTGTTTTGGAATTTCGCGCAAAGCTACACGAGGGCTATCTGCGCTAGCTGTCCTTAATTTAGCAGTGTAAGACTAGAAGAAAGACAGCTAGTCATCACCACCCACCGCCAACTCTTGGGCTACTCTTTTACCAACAAATAGTGGGATTGGCTGTCACATAATAACGTCCTCACGGCTGAATGGGCGAACATGTTTGGTGAGATGGGGATTCGAACCCATGACCCTCAGATTACGAGTCGAACGCCTTAACCCACTAGCCATGCCGGGCCTGATTTTGTGTAAGATGAAAATAATTTACTACACGTCTTATTTATCTACGTGTAGCACACCACCTGGAAACTTTGTATGATGAATCTAAATATAAAACAAGCTTATTTTGATTTAAAGAAAGCAAGTTATAAACAAGTATCTAGCATTTTTCTGACAATAATACCAAAAGCAAAAAAGTTAGAGCGAACCGAATTTCTTCAAAATCTAAACCTTTGTGAAACCAGACAGAGATAAGTATCCCAAAATAAAAGTTTACCACAGAGCGGAATATTTTAATATATATAATAATTTCTTTTCAGCCACATTATGCTTATCTTAAAAGTAAAAAAAAAAATGTTGCTTTTTCGCACAGTAAAAAATAAAATCTTATTACTTATTTTAGCCGAATAGCTTTATTAATATAGTTACTACCATCAGGGTTAGTGAGTACAGTTTTGGCCTGTCGTGTTTTAACAGTAGTCACTGACCGTGAGGGTAGTAACAATGTTATCGGAAGTAGGTGTCTCAAATAACCAATAACGATTTTATCTTTTACTGTGTCAAATAAAAAACACAATGTTTTTTTTTATTTTGAATACCGTTCTATAGAGGCGTATATCATACATCCGTGATGACCGAAGAAGGTCGAAACGTTGCTCTCTCCCCGACATAAACAATTTTCTCAACCCATAACAGTCGTTTTTACATATATGTATTTCGTATATCATACATGTTTACCATTGATAACGGTAAAAAGAGTTATGTTTCTATTGGAATAAAAAAAACATTTTAAAATCTTGTCATAAAAGGTAGCACTACCACTACAATAAAACCTAATAACCTAATCCCTATCTTTACTATTGCTCTTGGGGGATTTTCCCGCAAAGGTACACAAGGGCTATATGTGAATACAATTTCCTAATTTTTAAAATAACAGCCTTGAGTGAAGACAGTTTGTTAACAGTTAGTTTCGTCAATTTTTAGATGTTTCTCGTCTTATTGATTGTTTGTTTGTTTTTTGAATTTCGCACAAAGCTACTCGAGGGCTATCTGCGCTAGCCGTCCCTACTTTAGCAGTGTAAGACTGGAGGGAAGGCAGCTAGTCATCACCACCCACCGCCAACTCTGGGGCCACTCTTTTACCAACGAATAGTGGGATTGACCGTCACATTATAACGCCCCACGGTTGAAAGGGCGAGCATGTTTGGCGCGATGGGGACACTGTATTTGGAACATTTTGTCTGTTTGCGATCTTTTTAGTCACTTTGAACTGGTTGAATATTCATACATGGACAGTGTAAAAAAGGTAATAAAACTGTTTTCCATATTTTATCCAGGAATTAGTCTCTTGGTGACTTTATTTTTGTCGCTTTACTGATATAATTTTTAACATTAGAAGAGAAGTTACTCTTGTTTTGCACGTGCACACACGTGAGCTGGGGACTTTATTTTTGTCATTATTCTTTGCTTGTGACACACAGACGATGGCAAAGCTCGAAGAATCGAAACTGAAACCTCACAGGTGGATGAATGGTTGTTTCGGGTACATGCGCACAGCTATGTGCATGCACCAGTTGTTCTTAATTTTAAACCGATAGACAATTAACATTACCCACCGCCAATCTTATAACTATTGTTATCGAATGGTGGGATTAGTCCATCATTTTTATAGTACATCTTCTGACACAAACTGTAGAGGACGTTTTATCGGCTATGGGACGCGAACAAGAGAGACCTTCAATCCATATCCCGCTACACTAATAACCAGGCTACATACACCTGGTGATAAGTTTGAAAGCTGTAGATGAGACACGTGGTGTACATTTGTAGAGCACGTAATAACAGTGCTCATACTTAGGTTCGATAGCCTCGTTCCCATGCTATCCGGTTGTGGGTTTTGGTGACTCAGGAACATCGACAAAAAATTATTATCAATGAATAATCTACGTGGTCTACATGAGTTATAATTGCTTAGTTTCACACTAGATGGCGCGCTATACTCACATCCCTTTACTGGCAGTAGTATTCGTGTCGATTGAGTTAAAGAGCGATTCTCGTTTTGAGTGTTAATAATTATACAGTGGTGGCGCTAGAATAGTATTTGAGGACGTAGTTTGAACATTTGTGAAAAAAAATCGTCGAGTTAAAATAAATAGGCTTAGTCGCAAAAAGCGTGATATGAAATCGGGCCAATTTGTACAAAAGGGGCAAACCCTGCAGAAACATGGTCTGAAACTCAGGTGGGGCCGTTTCTTCCGCGCTTCACCCGACAGCTAAATTCAGCAGAACCTGTATAAATTAAACAAGTTTATGCACGAGGGGGGATGTGGAGTGGGGAGAGGTGTCACGGATGGTCTGAGATTATAGGAATGTTGTTTGTCTTTTCCCCTCTTTAGGTCCGTCATGACCAAGTAGATAGGGCACTCGACTCGTAACTTGAGGGGCACGGGTTTGAATCCTCATCACACCAAACATGCTCGCTCTTTTAGCCCTAGGGACGTTATAATGTGAAGGTGAATCCCACTATTCGTTGGTAAAAGAGTAGCCCAACAGTTGGCGGTGGGTGATGATGGCTAGCTGCTTTCTCTCTAGACTTACACTGCTAAATTAGGTATGGCTAGCCTTCGTGTAGCTTTGCGAAATTCAAAAATATAATATTAGGATATTTAATTTATGTTTTAAAATGTTTAAAATTAAATGAAATTATTTAATATACTTTCCTTTACAAATCTCACTATAATTATATTTATTTTTGTTATTATTATTATTATAGATATGCGATTTATTTATCTCATAATATCTTACTTTATTCGCCCCAGTGGCTCAGCGGTATGTCTGCGGACTAACAACGCTAGAAACCGGGTTTCGATAATCGTGGTGGGCGGATTGTGTAGCTTTGTGCTTAAATTGCAAACAGCCTTAACAGTACGTTATTTGATGAGATAAAAATATTTTTCATTGTTTTAAAAATTCAATAATAGTAAGGGACATTTTGTTGGAATGTTTGTTAAAGGCATGGAATAATTATTGCTTAGATGAGTGACAAAGTTTCTGTACGTGGTTATATTTTTGCTACAGAAAGAGATGTTGATACCAGAAGCTGTTATCAAGTCTTGGCTCTGGGTAAACAGGATTTCTTCTGATTAGTTTGTAAGGTGCTGATGCTAGAGGCTGTTATCAAGTCTTGGCTCTGGGTAAACATGATTTCTTCTGATTAGTTTGTAAGGTTCTGATACCAGAGGATGTTATCAAGTCTTGATTCTGGGTAAACAGGATTTCTTCTGATTAGTTTGTAAGGTGCTGATGCCAGAGGCTGTCATCAAGTCTTGATTCTGTGTAAACAGGATTTCTTCTGATTAGTTGGTAAGGTTCTGATACCAGAGGCTGTTATCAAGTCTTGATTCTGGGTAAACAGGATTTCTTCTGATTAGTTTGTAAGGTGCTGATGCCAGAGGCTGTTATCAAGTCTTGATTCTGTGTAAACAGGATTTCTTCTGATTAGTTGGTAAGGTTCTGATACCAGAGGCTGTTATCAAGTCTTGATTCTGTGTAAACAGGATTTCTTCTGATTAGTTTGTAAGGTGCTGATGCCAGAAGCTGTTATCAAGTCTTGGCTCTGGGTAAACAGGATTTCTTCTGATTAGTTTGTAAGGTGCTGATGCTAGAGGCTGTTATCAAGTCTTGGCTCTGGGTAAACATGATTTCTTCTGATTAGTTTGTAAGGTTCTGATACCAGAAGCTGTTATCAAGTCTTGATTCTGGGTAAACAGGATTTCTTCTGATTAGTTTGTAAGGTTCTGATACCAAAGGCTGTTATCAAGTCTTGATTCTGGGTAAACAGAATTTCTTCTGATTAGTTTGTAAGGTTCTGATACCAGAGGCTGTTATCAAGTCTTGATTCTGTGTAAACAGGATTTCTTCTGATTAGTTTGTAAGGTTCTGATACCAGAGGCTGTTATCAAGTCTGGGTTATGTGTAAACAGTATTTCTTCTGATTAGTTTGTAAGGTGCTGATGCTAGAGGCTGTTATCAAGTCTTGGCTCTGGGTAAACATGATTTCTTCTGATTAGTTTGTAAGGTTCTGATACCAGAGGCTGTTATCAAGTCTTGGCTCTGGGTAAACAGAATTTCTTCTGATTAGTTTGTAAGGTGCTGTTGCCAGAGGCTGTTATCAAGTCTTGATTCTGTGTAAACATGATTTCTTCTGATTAGTTGGTAAGGTTCTGATACCAGAGGCTGTTATCAAGTCTTGATTCTGGGTAAACAGGATTTCTTCTGATTAGTTTGTAAGGTTCTGATACCAGACGCTGTTATCAAGTCTTGATTCTGGGTAAACAGGATTTCTTCTGATTAGTTTGTAAGGTGCTGATGCCAGAGGCTGTCATCAAGTCTTGATTCTGGGTAAACAGGATTTCTTCTGATTAGTTTGTAAGGTTCTGATACCAGAGGCTGTTATCAAGTCTTGATTCTGGGTAAACAAGATTTCTTCTGATTAGTTTGTAAGGTTCTGATACCAAAGGCTGTTATCAAGTCTTGATTCTGGGTAAACAAGATTTCTTCTGATTAGTTTGTAAGGTTCTGATACCAAAGGCTGTTATCAAGTCTTGATTCTGGGTAAACAGGATTTCTTCTGATTAGTTTGTAAGGTTCTGATACCAGAGGCTGTTATCAAGTCTTGGTTATGTGTAAACAGTATTTCTTCTGGTTTGTTTGTAAGGTGCTGATGCCAGAGGCTGTTATCAAGTCTTGATTCTGTGTAAACAGGATTTCTTCTGATTAGTTGGTAAGGTTCTGATACCAGAAGCTGTTATCAAGTCTTGATTCTGGGTAAACAAGATTTCTTCTGATTAGTTTGTAAGGTTCTGATACCAAAGGCTGTTATCAAGTCTTGATTCTGGGTAAACAGAATTTCTTCTGATTAGTTTGTAAGGTTCTGATACCAGAGGCTGTTATAAAGTCTTGGTTATGTGTAAACAGTATTTCTTCTGGTTTGTTTGTAAGGTGCTGATGCCAGAGGCTGTCATCAAGTCTTGATTCTGTGTAAACAGGATTTCTTCTGATTAGTTGGTAAGGTTCTGATACCAGAGGCTGTTATCAAGTCTTGATTCTGGGTAAACAGGATTTCTTCTGATTAGTTTGTAAGGTGCTGATGCCAGAGGCTGTTATCAAGTCTTGATTCTGTGTAAACAGGATTTCTTCTGATTAGTTGGTAAGGTTCTGATACCAGAGGCTGTTATCAAGTCTTGATTCTGGGTAAACAGGATTTCTTCTGATTAGTTTGTAGGTGCTGATGCCAGAGGCTGTTATCAAGTCTTGATTCTGTGTAAACAGGATTTCTTCTGATTAGTTTGTAAGGTGCTGATGCCAGAAGCTGTTATCAAGTCTTGGCTCTGGGTAAACAGGATTTCTTCTGATTAGTTTGTAAGGTGCTGATGCTAGAGGCTGTTATCAAGTCTTGGCTCTGGGTAAACATGATTTCTTCTGATTAGTTTGTAAGGTTCTGATACCAGAGGCTGTTATCAAGTCTTAATTCTGGGTAAACAGGATTTCTTCTGATTAGTTTGTAAGGTTCTGATACCAAAGGCTGTTATCAAGTCTTGATTCTGGGTAAACAGGATTTCTTCTGATTAGTTTGTAAGGTTCTGATACCAGAGGCTGTTATCAAGTCTTGATTCTGTGTAAACAGGATTTCTTCTGATTAGTTTGTAAGGTTCTGATACCAAAGGCTGTTATCAAGTCTTGGTTATGTGTAAACAGTGTTTCTTCTGATTTGTTTGTAAGGTGTTGATGCCAGAGGCTGTTATCAAGTCTTTATTCTGTGTAAACAGGATTTCTTCTGATTAGTTTGTAAGGTGCTGATGCCAGAGGCTGTTATCAAGTCTTGGCTCTGGGTAAACAGAATTTCTTCTGATTAGTTTGTAAGGTGCTGTTGCCAGAGGCTGTTATCAAGTCTTGATTCTGTGTAAACATGATTTCTTCTGATTAGTTGGTAAGGTTCTGATACCAGAGGCTGTTATCAAGTCTTGATTCTGGGTAAACAGGATTTCTTCTGATTAGTTTGTAAGGTGCTGATGCCAGAGGCTGTCATCAAGTCTTGATTCTGGGTAAACAGGATTTCTTCTGATTAGTTTGTAAGGTTCTGATACCAGAGGCTGTTATCAAGTCTTGATTCTGGGTAAACAAGATTTCTTCTGATTAGTTTGTAAGGTTCTGATACCAAAGGCTGTTATCAAGTCTTGATTCTGGGTAAACAAGATTTCTTCTGATTAGTTTGTAAGGTTCTGATACCAAAGGCTGTTATCAAGTCTTGATTCTGGGTAAACAGGATTTCTTCTGATTAGTTTGTAAGGTTCTGATACCAGAGGCTGTTATCAAGTCTTGGCTCTGGGTAAACAGAATTTCTTCTGATTAGTTTGTAAGGTGCTGTTGCCAGAGGCTGTTATCAAGTCTTGATTCTGTGTAAACATGATTTCTTCTGATTAGTTGGTAAGGTTCTGATACCAGAGGCTGTTATCAAGTCTTGATTCTGGGTAAACAGGATTTCTTCTGATTAGTTTGTAAGGTTCTGATACCAGAGGCTGTTATCAAGTCTTGGTTATGTGTAAACAGTGTTTCTTCTGATTTGTTTGTAAGGTGCTGATGCCAGAGGCTGTTATCAAGTCTTGATTCTGTGTAAACAGGATTTCTTCTGATTAGTTTGTAAGGTGCTGATGCCAGAGGCTGTTATCAAGTCTTGGCTCTGGGTAAACAGAATTTCTTCTGATTAGTTTGTAAGGTTCTGATGCCAGAGGCTGTCATCAAGTCTTGATTCTGGGTAAACAGGATTTCTTCTGATTAGTTTGTAAGGTTCTGATACCAGAGGCTGTTATCAAGTCTTGATTCTGGGTAAACAAGATTTCTTCTGATTAGTTTGTAAGGTTCTGATACCAAAGGCTGTTATCAAGTCTTGATTCTGGGTAAACAAGATTTCTTCTGATTAGTTTGTAAGGTTCTGATACCAAAGGCTGTTATCAAGTCTTGATTCTGGGTAAACAGGATTTCTTCTGATTAGTTTGTAAGGTTCTGATACCAGAGGCTGTTATCAAGTCTTGGTTATGTGTAAACAGTATTTCTTCTGGTTTGTTTGTAAGGTGCTGATGCCAGAGGCTGTTATCAAGTCTTGATTCTGTGTAAACAGGATTTCTTCTGATTAATTTGTAAGGTTCTGATACCAGAGGTTGTTATCAAGTCTTGGTTATGTGTAAACAGTATTTCTTCTGATTTGTTTGTAAGGTGCTGATGTCAGAGGCTGTTATCAAGTTTTTATTCTGTGTAAACAGGATTTCTTCTGATTAGTTTGTAAGGTGCTGATGCCAGAGGCTGTTATCAAGTCTTGGCTCTGGGTAAACAGAATTTCTTCTGATTAGTTTGTAAGGTGCTGTTGCCAGAGGCTGTTATCAAGTCTTGATTCTGTGTAAACATGATTTCTTCTGATTAGTTGGTAAGGTTCTGATACCAGAGGCTGTTATCAAGTCTTGATTCTGGGTAAACAGGATTTCTTCTGATTAGTTTGTAAGGTGCTGATGCCAGAGGCTGTTATCAAGTCTTGGTTATGTGTAAACAGTATTTCTTCTGATTTGTTTGTAAGGTGCTGATGCCAGAGGCTGTTATCAAGTCTTGATTCTGTGTAAACAGGATTTCTTCTGACTTGTTGGTAAGGTTCTGATACCAGAGGCTGTTATCAAGTCTTGATTCTGGGTAAACAGGATTTCTTCTGATTAGTTGGCAAGGTTATGATACCAGAGGCTGTTATCAAGTCTTGGTTATGTGTAAAAAGTATTTCTTCTGATTTGTTTGTAAGGTGCTGATGCCAGAGGCTGTTATCAAGTCTTGATTCTGTGTAAACAGGATTTCTTCTGATTAGTTGGTAAGGTTCTGATACCAGAGGTTGTTATCAAGTCTTGGCTCTGGGTAAACAGGATTTCTTCTGATTAGTTTGTAAGGTGCTGATACCATAGGCTGTTATCAAGTCTTGATTCTGGGTAAACAGTATTTCTTCTGACCAGTTTTCACGATAAAGACATGAAACCCCGAGAGCAATTGCTGTTAATGAGCAGCATTTGTGACGTAAACGTCTACACACTGGATAATTTGATGAAAATATGAGCGACACGCGTCATTGCAGATACATCACATGCACGTGCTCTTTATCGAGTAACAATAGTGTCTTTAACATCATATGCCGTCAAAGTCAAGATAGTCCTCTATTTATAAGCCAAGCTGGTCTGATAATTATTGAAATGTCTAATGTTTCTTTATGGTTTGTTTTTTACAGTTAATTCAATACCTAGCTAAGATTCAAATTCTCAATACTATCGTGGGTTATTTGTAGGTTCATATTTCGATTCCTTATTACTGCTGATATACCATATGTGCTATTATGTTCTGTTTCTGACTGTTTTCAGTCCGATGACTATTTCAGTCATCACACTAATCCCGTTGTCTATTTTGAAGTTCGCGCAAAGCTACACGTGGGATATTTTGCAGTGTAAGACTAGAACACCTGCCGCCAGCTCTTGGGCTGCTCTTCTACCAACGAAAAGTAGAATTGATCTTCACATGATGCGCTCACGACTAAAATGGCGAGCATGTTTGATGTAACATGAATTCCAAACCGCGTTCTTCAGGTTACGAGTTGAGCGTCCTAACCCGCTGCCCATTCTGAAATGTTGTTAATTGAGATCTGTGACATAAAATGTTTAGGGCTTTTTTTGCATATACGTGTGTGTGTTTATATGTTTTTTTTATTTCACACAGCCGTAACCAGCCTGTGTGGTAGACAACTCGTCAGAAACAGTCGTATTGTTCGTGGAACAGACGCATACGATGGAGAGTTTCCTTGGGTGGTAAGTTAATCATCATTATTAGAAGAAAACAATGAAATCTAAACATTCGAATAACGCCCAGTCTTGTACAACTACACGCCAATAAGCAATGCACCTTTCTGAATGCGAATTGGAAGCAATCTACCCAGCTGCTACCATCCTAAGGCTCAAGGTTCTCATCGCGATGATACTAAATACGCTCCATTCTTTTAGGTTTGGAATGACAGTCAGTTCATACTGGGATAAAACCCGGACAAAGTTCTCACGGGTTGCATCTAGCTGGCTGCCTTCCCTCATATCAGTATTTAAACTTATGGATATACAGCGGTCTCTGACATGGCCCTTTAAGCCCACCTGTGCATCAGATGTTAAAATTGTACACCCGAGTATTCGAAATAGCTAGAGAACCTAAGAGTAGGAAAACTGTGTTCTTATTTGTAACTTTATATTGGCTTTAATTAAACCACAAGTTTCAAAGAAAATATTCATTTAAGACTTTTTACATTTTGACCTTTGACCTTTACATGAATGTGCTGAAACAAGTATCGGACATTTTGTGTCAAAGATCCCCAAAATTTGGATTTCTGTTTAATCCCGTAACAGTGTGAAGACAAGTTCCAATGTTCTTGTAGAGCTAAGGGTTCTCATACGAATTACCAATACTCGGTGTTCTTTGTATTTTCTACGGTCATGTTTTGCACCAATAATAAATTCACCATAAAACTATACTTAAACTGTTCGGAAGATATCTCTAAAAATCAACCAACTTCACAACACAGATACACAAATGAATTTGCTCATAAATTCACAAAACATAAATTAACAAACCCTTGCAAGTTCATGAAGCGCAAATTAGCTGATCTTTACGAGTCCGAAAACCACAAATAAACAAAAGCCTCACAAGTTCGCAAAACACAAATAAACCAAAGCCTCACAAGTTCGCAAAACACGAATAAATTAAAGCCTCACAAGTTCGCAAAACATAAATAAATTAAAGCCTCACAAGTTCGCAAAACACGAATAAATTAAAGCCTCACACGTTCGCAAAACACAAATAAACCAAAGTCTCACAAGTTCGCAAAACACAAATAAACCAAAGCCTCATACGTTCGCAAAACACAAATAAACCAAAGCCTTACAAGTTCGCAAAACACGAATAAACCAAAGCCTCACACGTTCACAAAACACAAATCAACTAGACCTCAAAATTTCGCAATACAGAAATCAACTATGCCTTATAAGTTCACAAAAATTCAAGTCAATCAAACTTAACTAAATGAAAATAATATTAAACGAGGGTGTTTTTAATCCCAGTGTACAAGTTGTAACAGCCAATCACTGTTCGTGGTCCACAGCGAACATGACGACAACCAGTGAACAGAATGGCATACGAAACATAAACGTTTCTTTCGTTTTAAATAAAATTAACTCTTCTAAGGACAGTTACAAAATGTTAAGTTTTTGCTAATAGTATAGTTTTATAGAAATACATACAATTAGCATACAAATAGCATGATAATTTCTCTAATAATTGGCCTTTCTTTGCCACTAGGTGTCTATTCGTTTCAACAGGGAACATTTCTGTGGAGGAACCATTTTGGATAAACGTTGGGTTTTAACAGCAGCTCACTGTGTGCAGTTGTAAGTTTCAGACATTTCAGTGTTTAGGCAGCGTTAATTGGATGTATAGTCTTTGAATATTTTAACAATTGGAGCGCTGGCATCTTAATAATCAGACTGATGAAACGGCTCGTATTTGAAACGTACCAGTTCATATGTTAAGTCTCCTTGTTTATTTGTTTTCGATGTGCTTTTCCGACTTTTAAAATCTTAACTTGTTATGTGTAACGTGATGATAAACCTCGAACGAAAACATTTAGAATCGAATTATCTATCTTTTAAGATATTCCCCCCGCCATTTTGTTGTTCGTGTTGGTGAGTTTGATTTATCCCAAGAGGAAGATCACAAAACAGAAGACATCAGGGTCCAACAAATTATTGTTCATCCTGATTTCTCCTTACCCAGGCGCTACTATAATGACATAGCGATTCTGAAGCTTGCGAAGGACATAACTTTCACTGATTATATCAGACCCGTCTGTCTACCTGATACCTCGAGTTCTTTCATAGGTCAAGATGGCACAGTCATTGGCTGGGGATTTCAAGCTGATCCGGAGGAAGGTAACATAGCCATTTACTTACTTTACCTCTGCTTCTAGTGGTCGCCACAACGCTCATTTACATTTTATAGACATGCAAGAAAAAACAAACAAACTGAATTACTTTTATAAATACCACATGTGGTCAGCATCTGGAAAACACATTTAGTAGACAATAAGGTTCAACATGAGATATTTCTCTTGTATTATAGTAAGAACCCATCATGTACGTGAAATAGAGACATACCTTTTGCAGGTAGTAATATTTCTGTGCGTTTTTTTTTCTCTTATAGCAAAGCCACATTAAGCTGTCTGCTGTGTCCACCGAAGGGAATCGAACCCCTGATTTTAGCGTTGTAAATCTGGGGACAGGTAATAAGAACCCATCATGTAAATGAAATGGAGACACACCTTTTGAAGGTAATCAGAACCCATCATGTACATGAAACAGAGACACACCTTTTGAAGGTAATAAGAACCCCTCATGTACATGAAATAGACATACCTTTTGAAGGTAATAAAAACCAGTCATGTACCTGCAATATAGACATACCTTTTCCAGGTCGTTAGAACCCCTCATGTGCATTAAATTGACATATATTTTATTGATAATTATAACTCGTCATGTATCTGAAACAGAGACATATCTTTGGAAGGCAATATGAACCAATGTACCCTAAATGAAGGCGTACCTTTTGTAGGTAGTAAGAGCCTATATACCTGAATGGAGGGATACCTTTCAAAGGTAATAAGAGCTCATGTGCCCAAAATGGAGGCATATATTTTGAAAGTAATAAGAATCCATGATGACCCATGATGACCTGTCGCTCCTTTACTGATGGAAATTGTGGCTTTTAGTTTACGCGTTTTTCTTTAACATAAAAAAATGATTTTCATCTTTAAGTACGCACTTCACAGACAAATTTCATATTCTTTAATGCTGAGAAATATTCTTAACTTACAAGAAAGCTTCTATTGATAGGAGAAAGCAGTAATTATGATACATTCTATAATTATTTTGTTTGTGCTTGAGTGAGTTTTGTTATAACAAAGTCACAGCGGGTTATTAGGCCCGGCATGGCCTAGCGCGTAAGGCGTGCGACTCGTAATCCGAGGGTCGCGGGTTCGAGCCCGCGTCGCGCTAAACATGCTCGCCCTCCCAGCCGTGGGGGTGTATAATGTGACGGTCAATCCCACTATTCGTTGGTAAAAGAGTAGCCCAAGAGTTGTCGGTGGGTGGTGATGACTAGCTGTCTTCCCTCTAGTCTTACACTGCTAAATTAGGGATGGCTAGCACAGATAGCCCTCGAGTAGCTTTGTGCGAAATTCCCAAACAAACAAACAAACATCGGGTTTATCAGCCGAGTCCACCGAGAGAAATTGAACTACTGATTCTAGCGTTGTAAATCCGTAGGCTTACCGCAGCGGAGGACAACATTTTGTTAAACACAGTTTAATGTATTTTATGTGAAGAACCCTAGATCAGACCATCATTAGGGATATTGCTTTACTTTCGTTTCCCTTTTGTGCCCCCTGTGGCTCAGCGGTATGTCTGCGGGACTTAGAACACTAAAACCGGGTTTCGATACCCGTTGGCTCAGCGGTATGTCTGCGGACTTCGAACGCTAAAACCGGGTTTCGATACCCGTGGTGGGCAGAGCACAGATAGCCCAGTGTGTAGCTTTGGGCTTAGTTCAAAACAACTTCTCTATTTGTTGTTGAGTGAGTGCAAGGATGTTCAATGTTGTTGTGATCTCTGGGAGGATTGAACTCCGAACTTTATCGTTATGAAGCCCCAATCTTATTGTTGAGAATCTAAGGGAAATTAATTATATTAATTTTACTAAATAATATAGAATTTGAAAATGAAGTTATTGTGTGAATCATAGTGATTTTTCTTTTGTTTTTGGTTTTTTGGCTTCACCAAAATTGTGAATTTCGTTATAAGTTAAAACCTTTCCGGCGAATTCCATCCCTGGACGAAAGTGAACCAAAGAATGATTGTATTGTATATGTGGTAAAGTTATTAAAGCTATCTGTCGCTGTCTCTAGTTTAGAAATTGGCCAGAAAGAAGCCAGCCAGTCAGTAGCACCCAACCACCCATCACCCAGCTAGACTAGGGAATTAATCATCACCATTACAATACAACCACAGTTTAAAATGTGGAGAATGTATTGTTGTATCGTATGGATTCGAACGCGGTTCGCCACCTCTGAAATCCAGAGCTGTACTGTAGCATGGTACCCTCGAATAAAATGAAACAATAACTTTTGCCATTAAGTTTGCCAACTTGATAATTTACAAAACAAACTGGAAGCATGAGTAACACTCCTTTTCACACCAAACGTAGTTCAACGATAGCTCAGAAGCAAGCAGTAAAAAGATAAACTTTAAGGTTAGAGCCCAGTGGTGTACTTCAGGAAGCTAGCACATTGTGAAAGGAAGTTTTATTTAAGATGAATAAAGAGCAACCGAAACCTATGTAATCGTTACGAAGATAGATATATACACAATGTAACCAGTTTCATATATATTTTAGTTACCGTACTTAAGAAAAGCTTTATATTGTAGCAATAAATTTCATTTTGATACCTGTTAAAATCACCAGGTGGAGAGCGTGCAAAGCGTCTTCAGAAAGTCGAAGTTCCTGTAATGGATGTCACGCAGTGTCAGAATTGGTACCATGAGGCGGGAAAGCTAGTCACGCTACAGAATGGACAAATGTGTGCAGGCTTTAAAAACGGAGGCCAAGACTCCTGTAAGGTAAGAACGTATGATCAGACACGTTACACAAAATTTGAAATTCAGTTCGTATTTGAGTTGAAATGAGTTCAATACAACTTTTGCGGCCGTAATGTATTTGGATTTTTTTTACTCCGAACGGCACTTTGTACGACACAGGTTAAACGGACGGATCAGAGATTCCAAGGTTCAAGCATTTTAGGCATAGCTATGCCTAATTCGGCATTTCTGGACAGAAGAAGGACAACAAGTCAGTAGAACTATCCACCTACATTGTTTAACTTAATATCGGACTTCACTGCTACTTTTATAACACATTCATACCTAATAGGTGGTGCGTGTTCAGTGGCGTATTGCGGGACCGAACCTTGAACCTTCCTACCCACAGCCCGTCACGCGAAATACCAAGTCATGACCTGTTGACTGCTGCTATTTCACAAGTACAAGTTGAAAATTCTTTTATAATTTCACAATATTATTCTTATTCTTATTTTTTAATAATTTTGAACTACTGGCTAGAATAAACACAGCTATTCAGTAGCATCCTATCGCCCACAATCCATCAGCACTCGTATAATGCAAAAAAAAAAGCAAGGAATATTTTAGGGTTTCGCGCATATTCGATCCCGACCAATTACGGGAAAGCTCTCTTACAGGGCCGCTCTCCAGTTTTGTAAGATATATTTTTGGGTTACCTCATAACCTTTTAGTGGCAGTAGGTGCTGCATTTCGTAACTTTTTTAATAAACGTTTTCATTATTGTAATTTTTCATAAATTGATTTATTATTGTTTTTAAATATCATGCGTCAAGATCGTGTATGGTACTGTTTTTAATTTAATAATTTAATTTTTAAAATTTTCCAATTTTCTTTTTATAGGGTGATTCTGGTGGCCCTCTACTGGTAAAAGAAGGAGATAAGTTTGTGATCATAGGAGTCGTATCAGCTGGAATTGGCTGTGCTAAGCCTTTACTTCCGGGTCTATATACACAAGTCACTTCTTACATAGTCTGGATATTACAGCATATAAATAAGGCCTAACAAACAAATTTTGAAAGCATAAAAACACTATTACAAATTTTGTTAGAAACAATTATATTATTTTATAGATTACTGTACTGTACAACGTATAAGAACCACAGGTGGTATTTTCAAAGACGCATGTTCTATGTCCCTTTTCAATACCCTCTTTCATATCCCAGCAACAGAAACTTTTGAAACCAAAAATAAAATACTGACTTCAACGGAAACACAACCGTCTGTTAGGAGTCGTCTCCTGACAACTTCTGTGAAACACAAACTCATGTTTAGTTAAAAGACGTAGGTTCACTCAAACACCAGATGTCAAGGTCAAATATTAGTTGTGTTTTTTTTTTAGGTTAACTAAACAGTTACAATACCTTAGATCAAAACCTTAGGATAATTAAACAGTTACAATATCTTGTATCGAAATCTTGAGTTACACTATGTAACACAATTTTTGTTCCTGGATTGTATGTGTTGTTTCTTAATTACTTATGTTGTAAAAGTACAGAAAATGACCATTATTCCCTTCAAACTTTGCTTTTGTGACCTGGATAACGAAATTTGGCAATATCTATTTTATATGTAAAACAGGCAAATTTGAACATTTTCATTCACATAAAGTCTGAATAAAACAACATATGAATCAAGATTTACATGTATTTATACTAAAGTTACACAAAAATGTTTACAAGTGAGTAGTTTTTCGAGATTTACGACCGTAATATAAAATCACTTTCACGTATCAATTAGTGATGTCGAGAAACCCACTTGTAGAGAAATTTATATGCAAAAATATTTTGCAAAAAAAAGAGCGAACAACGTTTCGACCCTCTACGTAAAATATTTTCTCAACCCAAACTAGCATATATATTTTTCACGTATCAGCCCCCACATATAGTCTTCCATCATATTTTCGTTATACGCTTCTTGGCAGCGGTGTTCAAAGTCCAGTATATCTTGGTGGAAGCGCTCGCCTTGCTCTTTGAGTTGCACTGAATGAGTCAGGGTAAGAGACGGACACTTATTCCTGTTATAGAGCAGCACAGCCTTGAGGATTATGGTGGAGCTATAAAGGAAGAGGCGCCACTTGTTCGGGTTACAGGCAATTCCAATTGCCTCGCACAGACCGGATTCATTATGGCAGAAGCAAAGCCCATCTTCCTGAGTGAAGAAGCTTGAAAATGTTGGTAGCTTGCACACTTTTATCTAACGAATCCCACTCCTTGAATCTAGATGTCAAAAGTTCAGTATTCAACTTTGTTAGACGAGGATCTCTGATCAAGTTATCGAGGTCTTTTGGTTGGGATAGTATGGGTTTCTCTCACCAGCTGCTCCTCTGAAATTGTAATCTGGATCTTCAACGTCTACCTCCTCTTCTGATTTGCTGCTCTCTTCTGAGGATGACTGCTTTCTCTCCGGTGGAGTGGCTACAAGGAGCTCAGGGCAGTGTGGAACTGGAGCGATAGATAATGGTACGGACACATGATAGCAGATGCATTCTTGCCAGCCCGACGTTTGGAAGGGTACACCATGCAGAAGTAGCAATTGCTTGAGTGGTCAATTGATTCACGCCACATTCTTGGAATAGTGAACTTCATGGCTCTCTTTTCCCCTCTGTACCATCCTGCAAAACAGCAAAATAAAATTGTTATTATGAAGAATACATTTAGTTCATCCACAACTAATGTGTAAGAGGTTCATGCAAAATATTTTGTATGTGATATTTTTTCTACACTATTGAAAATTAAAAAAAAAAATTAAATTTTAAAAGGTCTGAAACTTGTGTAATATAAAATCTTACTATTCGAGGAAGTAAAAATTGTCCGTCTTACCTTCTAGAGGTTTTTGCTTACAGATAATATGAGATGTCCAGGGTTTATCTTGATCCCCAACAGGCATGCCGAAATATGCCTTGTAGGCTTCACACATTTTAGCAGATGTTGTCACAGAGTACTTTGTTGTTCTTGTCTTGATAAATTGGCCACACTTATACCAGAATGTGTCTGGAGAATGCTTGCAACTTCTTGATGTCATCTTTGATAAAATCAGATAGGTCTGTGTGTTCACTTAGGCAGCTAAAGTGGTGAGTGGTGAGCCCTTGTATATATATATTACTATGGAAAGTTCTAGAAAATTCGAAAAGGTTCTTGAAAATTCTCGTAAGTTCTACAAGATTCTAGAAAATTCTCTATCAGCTACTCAGCACTGAATCTACCTGGAATGTTCTGGAAAATGGGTAAATTTGAAAATTTTATTACACAGGTCACAAAAGCAAAGTTTGAAGAGAAAAATAAGTCTTTTCCATTTACTTTAGACATAAGTAATTGTGAAATAACACTTTCTGTCCAGGAACAAGAAAAAGTAAAAATTTTATTACATAGTGTCATTAAACAGTTACAATATCTTGGATCGAGCCCTTGGGATAACTAAACAGTTACTATATCCTGGATCAAACCCTTGTAAAATGACGAGTTTAGGATTATACAATTTATTTTGTTTGTTTTAATTTCGCGCAAAGCTACACGAGGGCCACCTACGATAGCCGTCCCTAATTTAGCAGTGTAAGACTAAAGAGAAAGCAGCTAGTCATCACCACCCACTGCCAACTCTTGGGCTACTCTTTTACCAACGAATCGTGGGATTGACTGCCACATTATAACGCCCCACGGCTAAAATAAGCGGGCATGTTGGTTAATGGGAATTCGAATCCGCGACCAATCCGTAAATTGCGACTCGGGCGTGCTGTAACCTCGTGCGCAGGATAATACAAGATATTTTGTTTGTTTGTTTTGAATTTCGCGCAAAGCTACTCGAGGGCTATCTGCTCTAGCCGTCCCTAATTTAGCAGTGTAAGACTAAAGAGAAGGCAGCTAGTCATCACCACATACCGCCAACTCTTGGGCTACTCTTTTACCAACGAATAGTGGGATTGACAGTAACATTATAACGCCCCTACGGCTGAAAGGGTAAGGAACTAACGGTTTCAGTTGACCGATTTTTTTTTTCCGTTTAGATTATGTAAACGTTTTTCACCACAAGTGTCCTCACGTTTCATAGAAGTTAAACAGCTGAATTCGCATTGTTCGCTTATTCCCCAGTCACAACACTACACAATGTGTGAGTAACGTGGATACTTCCTCGGCATTGTGGATGAACAGCAGGAGACAGTTTTGAGCTAATAAATGAGGTTTAGCCCGCTTTCCATCGTGAAATCTGTCTTGTCAAACGACACTCAAAAGTGCCGCCTTGAAATCCAGTCTGTTGGACGAGCCCTTGGTAGCACAATGATATTAATTATTCTTAGCTGTAGATCAATATAAGAGCATTTGGTGAAATTAATAATAAAACAAATATTTCTTTGCTTTGATTTAATGAGGTGGTATTATACTGAAGGATCTGTGATAAATGAAACTGGCGTGGTCCGTTTCTTCGTCAAGGTAACATACGAAATGAAGAAAGGAAATTCCTTTTTGCTCTCTTTGGTATTTAACCTTATGCTTATTAAAGTTAGAGCATATTCATTAAATATATTCACCAAGGAATCTTCAGAAATGTTTTCAAACGACCAAGTGTTAACTAGAGGTTAGCGTGCCCGGGTTTTGAATCTCAAGATTCAAGGTTCTTGTCCCATTTTCGGAGGAAAAGCAATCTCCTTAATAGGAGGCCGTGAGTGCGTTATAAGAGTGACACACCTCCAACTTCCTGTCAGATACGTCCGTTTTGTTGAAGTTTAATCAAACATATGTTAAACGGTTCAGAACATTCTGATAACTATGTGCATTACTGAAACTGGCCTGATAATATAGCCTCCCATCCCGAGTGGTTATCAGAGGTAGGCTGATAACACTTAAACCCGGATTTCTATACCTACTGTAGAGATAGCACATTATATGGTATTGAGCTCAACAACAATACATATATAATAAATTTAAAAAGTGTTGACAATATTATAAATTGTTTAAGAAGGAAAGTAAAACCAAAGTTACCCATTACAGGTATTCTTCCTACCGACGACAGTGTCAGTCGTAAACCCAACAGTATCTCAGGAGATACTATATTGTCTTTAATTATGGATTTTCTTTTCAGTTCAGCAGCCCTACCTGAAAAGTCTACATTTATACAGATCTATTTGGTTGGCGGTGGGTGGTGATGACTAGCTGCCTTCCCTCTAGTCTTACACTGCTAAATTAGGGACGGCTAGCACAGATAGCCCTCGAGTAGCTTTGTGCAGAAATTCCCAAACAAACAAACAGACAGATCTATTTGTTTGTTTGAGGTTAAGCAAAAGTAATGTGAGAGTCAATCCCACTATAGTAGCTCAACAGTTGGCGGCGGCTGGTGTTGCCAGTATCTGCATTTTCCATTTAGTCTTTAAAATTATGGACCGTTAGTTCAGATAGTCCGTAAGTAGCTTTGCTCAAAATTCAAAACAAACAAAACAGTATGCCTTTCCAAGATGAAGGGTTTATTTGATTTAAAGTTTTCGGACAAAGGACCCGTTCTTCGTTTTAACGATGGAAATCGTGTTTCGATACCCGTGGTGTATGTACAGCACATATAGCTTCACTCCAAAGAAAGTCCGGCATCGCTAAGTGTGTTAAGGCGTGCGACTCGAAATCTGAGGGTCGCGGGTTCGCATCCCCGTGGCTCGCCCTTTCAGCCGTGAGGGTGTTATAATGTTACGGTCAATCCCACTATTCGTTGGTAAAAGAGTAGCCCACTGCTAAATTAGAGACGGCTAGCACAGATAGCCCTCGAGTAGCTTTGTGCGAAACTCAAAACAAACAAACAAACAAACTCCAAAGAAACTTAGTTTTGAGCTGAAAAATTGAAAGGAATCCAGTTTTAGTATTAACAGCACCCACCGCCATGTAAATAATCAGTATTACGGCTTGTTGTTATGCGCAAGGTTATACAATGGACTATCTCTGTAGTGCCCACCAAGAATATCGAAAAAAATTAACACTAAGATCTAAGATTAAACCACGAGAGGGCGCAGTATTATGAACAAGCCAGTCATAGCAACCAATTACGTACATGCATTCGACCGCATACTTATCAAAATTATGGTTAATAAATGTACCGAACTTTTCCGTTATTTATAAAATCATTTGTGTCAGTTTTGCTTTAAAATTAGCTTTCTAAAATGAGAAATCCAAGTTAATAGCTACCACATATGAAATCACGTATAATTGTATTAAAAGCATGAATTCTTATCATGTAATTACCCTGAACCTGAAGTCATGGTAAACAGTGAGTTAATTATACTTTTGTTCCATACCCCATTCTTCGACAAGTTGCTATGGAAACACCATGAAGTCATTTTCTTACGCATCAAGTCAGAGAACAATACGTACACTACAGGATCGCCGCATCCAGACAATAGGTGTCTCTTCTGCTGTGCGACATCAGACGTCAATTAATATAACTATGTCCGTTAGATGTCGTTTTTCCTTCAGAACTGGTATTTGGATTAGATATTGAGACTGATGACGTCACTGTTTGTAAATTTTGTGTTCGTAATTTTGTGAGATTTTTCCCAGCACTTTTCGTTTAATTGTGTTATTTTATCCATTAAAATCAGTGTACGATTTCCAGAAAGTCGACACTGAGCAAAATAAGTATCATAAATTAGCTGAGATTTTCTAAAAATTACTACATTAGTGAAAAAAATAACAACTGGTAGAAGTCAGATGACAAATAAGCGTCCAAAAGCACGTCAATTTCGACATCTGGATTTGGGTTTTGAGCGACTAATATCGAAAATAATATTTAGAGACTTCATGACAGCATATTCTTGAATAGAATGCGATCATAATTTTCTTTCAAAACATTGGGCAAATGTACACAAGGGCGTATCTGTGCTCAGTTGTAGATAATTCCCAACCGACAGACTGTAGTGTTTTGTTTGTTTGTTTTTTAATTTCGCACAAAGCTACTCGAGGGCTATCTGCGCTAGCCGTCCCTAATTTAGCAGTGTAAGACTAGAGGGAAGGCAGCTAGTCATCATCACCCACCGCCAACTCTTGGGCTATTATTTTATCAACAAACAGTGGGATTGACCGTAACATTATAACGCCCCCACGGCTGAAAAAACAAGCACGTGTTGGTGCTTGCTATAAAATACGTACCCTTTTAAGTCAGCAAAATTTTATGTCAGTACGTGTCTATCTGAGACATTAGTGCGGCCACTGTCACATATAGTTTGTGTCGTTACCTGTGTATTATCACAATTATCATATTTCAATTATTATTTAGTTTTATCACAATTTTATCACTGAATTCCTTTTTATCTCCCTCTACTTTTAAACATCGAATATTAATTTTAAGCCGATTAATCAGCGTTGTCATCTTTTCGCCTTTTTTTCATACCAGAACGACATGGTTACTTGGAAATCATAACACTAAACGACCCTAAATGAGCTTATAGGTTTACGTAAACAATGTTTTTCTTTAATTCTAATAACTTCGCACTTTTTTAAAAACGTGTTAACACTATAAACAAAGAATTTTTCGTGTTTGCAATCGAACGTTCTATAGGCGCGAACTTAATGCTTGATATGAACCCAAACTGTGAAAATATTGGTAGATTTATGAGGATTTCCACATTTTGAAAGATTTCAAAACAAAGTATGTTTGTAATATTCAAATATCAGACAGTTCTGATGAAAACAAATCAATGGATCTGCGATTTTCGGAACACTATACTTAAAGTGGATTTTTATGGACGGTTTTACATTTGAAATTATTCAGATATACGTGTGATATTTATGGTATAATTGTTTTATAAGGCTAATTACTCTAGTCTCTGTTAATAACAATGTATTAATCACAACTAGAGATGCAATGTACTTGTTACTGTATTTAAAATATTTTCTGTAACACTAACACAGGTAAGGACACGGTTAGCAATAAATATCTATAACACTAACACAGGTAAAGACACGGTTAACAATAAATCTCTATAACACGACCACAGGTAAGAACACGGTTAACAATAAATCTCTATAGCACTACCACAGGTAAGGACACGGTTAACAATAAATCTCTATAACACTAACACAGGTACGGACACGGTTAACAATAAATCTCTATAGCACGACCACAGGTAAGGACACGGTTGACAATAAATCTCTATAACACTAACACAGGTAAAGACACGGTTAACAATAAATCTCTATAACACGACCACAGGTAAGAACACGGTTAACAATAAATCTCTATAGCACTACCACAGGTAAGGACACGGTTAACAATAAATCTCTATAACACTAACACAGGTACGGACACGGTTAACAATAAATCTCTATAACACGACCACAGGTAAGGACACGGTTAACAATAAATCTCTATAACACGACCACAGGTAAGGACACGGTTGACAATAAATCTCTATAACACTAACACAGGTAAGGACACGGTTAACAATAAATCTCTATAGCACTACCACAGGTAAGGACACGGTTAACAATAAATCTCTATAACACTAACACAGGTAAAGACACGGTTAACAATAAATCTCTATAACACTAACACAGGTAAAGACACGGTTAACAATAAATCTCTATAACACGACCACAGGTAAGGACACGGTTGACAATAAATCTCTATAACACTAACACAGGTAAGGACACGGTTGACAATAAATCTCTATAACACTAACACAGGTATGGACACGGTTAACAATAAATCTCTATAGCACTAACACAGGTACGGACACGGTTAACAATAAATCTCTATAACACGACCACAGGTAAGGACACGGTTAACAATAAATCTCTATAACACGACCACAGGTAAGGACACGGTTGACAATAAATCTCTATAACACTAACACAGGTAAGGACACGGTTGACAATAAATCTCTATAACACTAACACAGGTAAGGACACGGTTAACAATAAATCTCTATAGCACTAACACAGGTACGGACACGGTTAACAATAAATCTCTATAGCACTAACACAGGTACGGACACGGTTAACAATAAATCTCTATAACACGACCACAGGTAAGGACACGGTAAACAATAAATATCTATAACACTAACACAGGTAAAGACACGGTTAACAATAAATCTCTATAACACGACCACAGGTACGGACACGGTTAACAATAAATCTCTATAACACTAACAGAGGTAAAGACACGGCTAAAAATAAATCTCTATAACACTACCACAGGTAAGGACACGGTTAACAATAAATCTCTATAACACTAACACAGGTAAGGACACGGTTAACAATAAATCTCTATAACACGACCACAGGTAAGGACACGGTTGACAATAAATCTCTATAACACTAACACAGGTAAGGACACGGTTAACAATAAATCTCTATAACACTAACACAGGTAAGGACACGGTTAACAATAAATCTCTATAACACTAACACAGGTAAGGACACGGTTGACAATAAATCTCTATAACACTAACACAGGTAAGGACACGGTTAACAATAAATCTCTATAACACGACCACAGGTAAGGACACGGTTAACAATAAATCTCTATAACACGACCACAGGTAAGGACACGGTTGACAATAAATCTCTATAACACTAATACAGGTAAGGACACGGTTAACAATAAATCTCTATAACACTAACACAGGTACGGACACGGTTAACAATAAATCTCTATAACACTAACACAGGTACGGACACGGTTAACAATAAATCTCTATAACACGACCACAGATAAGGACACGGTTAACAATAAATCTCTATAACACTAACACAGGTAAGGACACGGTTAACAATAAATCTCTATAACACTAACACAGGTAAAGACACGGTTAACAATAAATCTCTATAACACGACCACAGGTAAGGACACGGTTAACATGAAACATTGTATATAACATGACCTAGGGTCATGTTGTTATTTGAATATTTTGTTTACTTTTGAGGCTTAACCATATTTAATGCTAAAAATATATTGTACTATTAATATTGCAATTCTTAGCTCGAACATTATTTTACTTTCGTATGATCTAAACGACGAGAGGCTGGTATATGATTCAGATGTTGCTGTTCTAATTTTGATCTAAACGACGAGAGGCTGCTATATGATTCAGATGTTGCTGTTCTAATTCTGATCTACCAACCAGAAGAACAACAGTTAGCTTCTAGCGCTCGCCGCTCTAAGATTACGCTCGGTTCCTGTCATTAAATAACGGGACTGATTGTCACTTTTATAACGCTCTCAGTTAAAAGCGTAAAGCGTGTTCAGAGACATTTTAGTTCTCTACTTTGACTCTACGGTCCGCAGCCTAGTACATCAACTTCTTTTGGTCCTGAACAACCTAGAAGTTTACTACTGTCTTCTAACGGTTGTGTTGTGTTTCGATTGTTATAAAACACACGAAGCTACACAAGAGGACCATCTGTACTCTTTCTACCAGGGGTATCGAAACTCGGTTTCTTGCGTTGTAAGTCTGTAAACATTCTGCTATGCCACCGGGGTTGTCTACATCGCTGCCAAAGATGTAATGTTCCGTTTAGAATTCAACAAGATTTACGAAACCGACTTGTTTATCGAGTTCCAAATCGTAAACCTTACGATGCCGTTAGGAGGTAGAAACGCTTTTACGTGTGTTTTCAGTAAGCTTTTAATACCCATATTGGGAAGAATGTCCGTTTTAGAACTTTTCACTGTTAAATGAGAGAGTTTGGTCGGTTACGGGACGCAAACTAGGAATTCTCGGGGCCCACAGCTTTAGTTGTTGTTTAAAATGAAGTTATTGGTGAAGACGTATCTCAGTTTTGTCTCATTATAATTACTGTCACGGGTGCTAACACCACTATAAAATAATAGATGTGTTTGACGCTGTTATTGTTTCAACATCTCAGATGAAATTCGATATACCTAATGTATACGTTTGATTTATGACGCATGTTTTGAAACCTTCGGAATCAGAATGTCCATACTAAGAAAAACAGGAGTGAGCAATGGTCACGTCATATCTAAATCCTACCTTCTGTTATCTGATTGGCTGTTGTAGACAAGAAAGGTGGAGCCTGTAAAGTTCAACTCGATACATAAGATGATACTGGGTAAATACAGTGAATATTTCTGTAAGACACACGATTATCTAAAGCTCACGTTACGTTTATCAGACAGTTGTTGAAAGAAATACTAAGTTTTGAAGTGAGAATAATTTGAGGAGATTCCTGCGTTACGAAAACACGCCATATCGGCTTTTGTTCCACAATAAATCAGCCAAATACAGAACAAAGAACTGTTGATATAGACCGATAACTACCACAATAAAAAAATCTGCAGGAAATTATACATTCTTATCGACTCTGAACGTCTCAACTTTGTTGCATGTCTTTCAAATTAAGCATCTTCATTTGTTTCATAAACAGTTTATTAACTTGAGATTTATTTAGCGGTAAACTTTTCATCTTTCGTTTACAAGAGCTATGGAGTCTTACATGTCACACTTTCAACATCAACGTCCATCTTTTCTGATAGATGATATTCTTACAAAGCCACAAATCTCGAGTAATTTTAAAGGAAGTTCGTGTGCTACCACGACCTTACCGGCCTCTGTGCCTCTCTATGCCTCGCCGTATTTCCTATCCACAAAGGCCGCCACATGCCACTATCTGGGAAGGCTATGGAACGCAGCTCCCTGTTTTTCTCTGCGGCAGGTAAGTGACATTTCTGTTTGCAGTATCATTTGTTTAACGTCCGTCAAACTGATGAACGAGGCTTTTGAAACTGAACCAACATCAAAGGAGCTACAGACGACGAAGCTGCACATTGAAGAAAAGTCGTAAATCGTGTAAAAATTTTGTGATAAAGTTATGCAGCCAGTCTCTGATATTTCAGTATAATCTTAAATACTGCACGTGAGAACTGTGATACGAACGTTTATTAGTCTGTCAGGTAAACGTATGTAAAACAGAACTGTATATCGAACCAAACTTCAGAAAGTTGAAACTAAAATGTCACTAGAGAGGTTCTAAAGATATCAACAAGTAATCACATGTAAAGAGTACAGAATTTGTTCTGAGTTTGTGGACGTAAATATACTTTTAATTTTGCGTTTTAAAATCGCACGTGAATGTTCCTACACCACACGTGTATATTCCTAACCAGCACGTGCATGTTCCTACGCCACACGTGTATATTTCTAACCCACATATATATTTGTCTTGGTGGAAACATATATAACTCCCTTCATAAAACATCAGTTAAGAGGAGTCGCGATTCATGTTTCAGTGTTTTCCATCATTAAATGGTTTATTTGCAGGCTAAAACACAATTAAAATATCTCGCTATACATAAGTATATAACTGTGAGAAATAACTGAGTAATAAAGTATTACTGCGTGTATTTTGTTTATTTCTGTTATATGTAGGTAGCTTGCTTTGACCAGACGCTTATAGTTTTCGTAATAAACTAAGCAACAAAGTTTATATATTACTTACCTGTTTTAAGGCGTTCGACTCGTAATCCGAGGGTCGCGGGTTCGAATCCCGGTTGCACCAAACATGCTCGCCCTTTCAGCCATGGGGCGTTATAATGTGACGGTTAATCCCACTATTCGTTGGTAAAAGAGTAGCCTAAGAGTTGGCGGTGGGTGATGATGACTAGCTGCCTTCCCTCTAGTCTTACATTGCTAAATTAGGGACGGCCAGCGCAGATAGCCCTCGTGTAGCTTTGGGCGAAATTCAAACAAATAAAACTTGTTCAAAATTTGTAGGTGTGCGATCATAATTAAATCTAAAAATTACAGACACTATCTTATTTTATGATTATTACAAAATAAAACGGAACGAAATTTAAAATTCACGTGGACTACGTCACAAATTTCAAAATCTTTTCCCCTACGTGATAGTTATTCGTATAATAAAACAATTAGATTAATAAATGTTCAGAAATACGAAGGTAAAATAAGAATGAAATACAGTCGTTCAGTAAAACACCCTCCGCCCAACGCTTCTGTGGTTATATTTATTTACTTTGTTTTTTTTCTCTGCGGCCTCACACTGCTAAAAACCGGGTTTCGATACCCGTGGTAGGCAGAGCAGAGATAGCCCATTGTGAGGCTTTGGGCTTAATCTCAAGCAAACAAAATTTAGATTCTTATATCGTAACGTATCTATTTTTTTAAACCTACACTGCATAAGCAGGTTTCTTATGTCGTAACGTATCTACTTTTTTAAACCTAAACTCTATTACCAGGTTTCTTATATTACAACTTATCCACTTTTTTAAACCTACGCCAGATTATAAGATGTATTATTTAGTAACTTACACATTTTCTAAACCCACACCTGCGCCTTCGTAACATAACGCAATTTAAATTGTAAACGGTTAGTTTTACCAACTCGAAGTGGTTAGTTTTACCTCACTTCCGACACGTGTTATTTTGTTTGGCTTTTATCAGGAATAAGTTAAGACCAGCTTTTAAGACTTTAAACTAAGATGGTCTGTTGCAGTTTCTGGAAGAAATAAATATATGGTGACATCCAAAGTCAGGAGTTAATATGCTTCGCTCGTCTGTTATTAGTGTTGAATTCAAAATGTACCATGTATGTGTGTTAGCAGAAATTATTTCGTGTTTTGTTCTTGTACACCTACAAAACTATTATGTGCAATAAATTATGTATGACAGGAAACTTGAAATAGTCTAGAAAATATAACCCGGCCATACTTACATTTATAAATTAGTAGCATCGCATTGTTTTATGGGAACAAAAGATAGTATTTAAAAAAAAATGTAACAAATAGTTTGGACTCATCACTATTGCTGTAAAAGTGTATCAACGCCGAGAAAAAAAAATAGTTCCTTTTATGTGAAAGTTTTCTTATAAATATGTAAGATACGTTATGTATACACATAATTCGTACGATAAAAAGAGCTTACGTAATTGCTTCTAATATGATTTTCTCTCTCTGAGAAGGATTGCCATTTCACGCCTTACTCACCGGGGAACACACGGCCAAGATATGCCGCCGCCGAAAGGCCCGTACTGTCTTCAGTGACCATCAGCTTCACGGTCTCGAGAAACGGTTCGAAATTCAGCGGTACTTGTCCACTCCGGAAAGGATGGAACTAGCGACTATTCTCAACCTGTCCGAGACTCAGGTGAGACAACTGAGACCCCATTGAAAGAAAACCATGACATCAGTTTGATTGTTGCAAAGTTGTTGTTTTTTGTTTGTGTTTGAATTTCGCGCAAAGCTACTCGAGGGCTATCTGCGCTAGCCGTCCCTAAGTTAGCAGTGTAAGACAAAAGTGAAGGCAGCAAGTCATCACCACCCCCGCCAACTCTTGGGCTACTCTTTTACGAAACGAATAGTGGGATTAATCGTCACATTATAACGCCCCCACGGCTGAAAGGGCGGGCATGTTTGGTGCGACCGGGATTCGAACCCGCGACCCTCGGATTACGAGTCGAACGCCTTAACACGCTTGGCCAGGCCAGGCCTGCAAAGTTTTAAAAGAATTGGTAATTCTATAGTTATAACAAATTATTTTGAGTTTGAATATCATTTTCGCACAAAGTCAACAGGGATTGTACACATTGATATTCCTAATTATTCAACTGACAGACTCGAGGAAAGGCAGCTTGTCAACAGAACCCACCGCCAACCCGTGGATGCTCTTGTCTAACCATTCAGTTGGATTTTACAGTCACTCTTATAACCTCCCTCCAGGAAAACAGTGAGAAGCGCCAGTTTTCACCAGTAATCCTCAAGCTCAAATTGGGGACACCGTCTGATCCAACCAGTAATCCCCAAGCTCAAATTGGGAACACCGTCTGGTCCGACCAGTAATCCCCAAGCTCCAACTGGGGACACCGTCTGGTCCGACCAGTAATCCCCAAACTCCAATTGGGGACACCGTCTGGTCCGACCAGTAATCCACAAGCTCAAATTGGGGACACGGTTGGTCCGATTTATTTCCTTAAAAACTTAATCCCCAAACTCAGTTAATATTTAACAGACGCACGACGCATTAAGTGTATAGGAAGCTATTCATACCCGACGGTTAGCGGTAATTCTATGAACTCAGGATACGAGTCTTGTCGGTAGCAATGCGCACATACTCCAGATAGTGACAAAAACAAACACTTGTTAATCTACATGTTCATAAGTTAAACATCAAATTCACGTCACGATACTGTTGTCTGTAAGAGTTCAGGTTTTCTTTTCTTTTTAGCAAAACAGGGTCTCTGTGGTCTGCCTACCACGGGAATCGAAACCCGCTTTTTACCTGTGTGAATCGACAGACGTTCCGCTGTGCCATTAGGAGGCTAGCCTTTCTCTAACACATGAAATTTCGTATCAAATCACAGCATTCATTTATCATAAAGTCGAGAGCATATATAGACACGTAAGCTACAAAACAGAGTATTTTGAAAGGTACAGTCGTCGTACGAAACGTCAGATTTCCTCAAACGCGTTATTTTGTTTGCTTTATAGTATCAACATAATACTATGTATGTTAGTTATATTAACGCAAAACTAAACACAAATACGGACCAATGTGTTACCACAAGGACTAGGAAACCCTGTAAGGCCAAATCACAAAAATATTCACATAAATATAATAGTACTGTGTGTTCTATGTCCATGTAACTACTTATCTATATAAATATAATAGTAATGTCTGTTGTATGTCCATGTAACTACTTATCTATATAAATATAATAGCACTGTCTGTTGTATGTCCATCTAGCTACTTATCTATATAAATATAATAGCACTGTAACTACTAATCTATATAAATATAATACTACTGTTGTTGTATGTCCATGTAGCTACTTATCTATATAAATATAATAGTACTGTCTGTTGTATGTCCATGTAACTACTAATCTATATAAACTTATAATACTACTGTCTGTTGTATGTCCATGTAACTACTTATCTATATAAACTAATATATAAATATAATACTACTGTATGTAACTACTTATCTATATAAATATAATAGTACTGTCTGTATCTCCATGTAACTACTTATCTATATAAATATAATAGTACTGTCTGTTGTATGTCCATGTAAGTACTTATCTATATAAATATAATAGTATTGTCTGTTGTATGTCCATGTAACTAACAACAGTGTAATTAGACATACGCTAACCAAATTACGCCTGATGAAAACACAGTGTAGTTAGGCCTACATTATCAAAATATACATGACGAAGACTCTGGTACTGGAGTTGAAAGGTCCATAAATGGCAGATAGAAATTTTTTTTGTTTCTTGTGTTTTATTTTATTTTTGTATCAAGGTTGATTTTGTCTCCAAGATCATAATCTGACGATTCTATTTGCAAACATTCGCACAGCTCTAAATTTCTCTGAGGTAATAAAACAAACATATCAGTTTGTAAGAAACATGTGTGACGGAAAAAAATTGGACAGAAACTGTCAAATATGTTTTAAGATTTTAAACTATGTGTGTGTGTGTTTTGTTTGGTTTTTTACAATGCATCGTTACTAAAACGTTTCTTGTAGAAGCTTAAGCCTAAATCATTCTCTTTGAATGAAAATAAACCACTGTACAGTGAAGCTGTAGTACAGATCTACATTAATCCAGCAAATCGGCATGACTCTTTTTGTACTAAATATTTTCCATTCAGTCTAGTTGGTTAGAATTCAAACACTTTTCTCATTACTTTAAAGAGTGACAGTTTTCTCGCGCCAGCAAGCAAAACATTCGTCTAGTAATCGCTGGAACACACAAAAACAGGTAATTACACGATTTCTGGATCCGCTCGGTCGTTTAATGGATAAAATACAGAGTAGGTTTACTTGGAGATCGGACTTATGCATGTCAAAGAGAAGCTTAGGCGATAAGGTTCCGGATATAATGAAGTGATTACTGTCTTGTTTTCGCTTCAGTCTAATTTCATTTAATGATTGGGTTTCTACTGAGAAATACGGATGTATCTTTGGTGTGACATTCGGTTTAAAATCTACATAGTAGCACCTGCCGATCGCAGATTTATTTCCATTACAATACATATATAAGCAAACTTACCAACCAGTACAAAACATAAAAAAATACGCTTAATGAACGACTAAAGGTCCGTAAATAAAACGTTCATTCGAGTAACAGACCTGAGCAGTATTTTTCTAGTTTTGTTTTAATACAATAAATACGTGTTTCCTAATGTTTTATTGGCCTTTGCTTTCGGCGTGAACAGTAATGCTGTGTTTTCAAACTGAATGGTACTTCGTGCCACGTTGCTAAAGTCTTTTAAATGTAGCAAATTCACATTTTGCAATACTTACCAGAGGAAGACACCTAGCTCGCACTACCCGCCGTCACAAAGGTTTTGTCAATTTCTTTGGACCGAATATTTGTTGCTTTGTTGAATTTCGCGTGAAAATACAATAGGACTAATTGCGTTAGCCGTCCTTCATTTAAAAGCACTGAATGGAAAGTAATCGGATAATCAACAATACTATTTTACCAACGGAAAGTGGGATTGACCGCCACATTATAACGTCCCTATGGCTAAAGAATGAGTATATTCGATGACGGGATTCGAGCGTGGAACCCCTCACCAAATTGCGAGCTGAGTATCATAAATATCAGGTCATGCCAGGCCACTGCACAGCATAATGTGACTGGCTGTCATTCCTAAAATGCGCCTGTAAGTGGAAGTACGGCCCGGCATGGCCAAGTGTGTTAAGACGTGCGACTCGTAATCTGAGGGTCGCGAGTTCGCATCCCCGTCGCGTCAAACATGCTCGCCCTTTCATCCGTCGGGGCGTTATAACGTTACAGTCAATCCCACTATTCGTTGGTAAAGAGTAGCCCCAGAGTTGGCGGTGGGTGGTGATGACTAGCTGCCTTCCCTCTAGTCTCACACTGCTAGCACAGATAGCCCTCGAGTAGCTTTGTGCGAAATTCCAAAACAAACAAACAAACAAACAAAACAAACTGGAAGTGACAAAATAATTAAATTTAAATGAGTGTAGGTCAAGGGAAAATCACAATGAAATTCAACCAATTTTATAACAACGGTAGACAATAGGGGATTCTGAAAACAGTCAAAACTCGAGAAATGACAAAACAGAAAATATTGTAGTACATGGGTCTACATTTATAATTTGTGGAATTGTTTGTATTTTAAGTTGGTTTGTTAGTTTTTTGAATTTCGCGCAATTCTACTCGAGGGCTATCTGCGCTAGCCGTCCCTAATTTAGCAGTGTAAGACTAGAGGGAAGGCAGCTAGTCATCACCACCCACCGCCAACTCTTGGACTACTCTTTTACCAACGAATAGTGAGATTGACCGTCACATTGTAGCGCTCCCAAGGCTGAAAGAGCGAGCATGTTAGGTGCGATCGTGATTCGAGCCTGCGACCCTCAGATTACGAGTCGAACGCTTAACCCACTTGGCCATGCCGGGCCTTGAAGTTCGTTAATGCAAAAGTCAAAAGGATTGTGGACGTGGACATCACCGTAACCAGAGCTTATATAATACAGTGTGTGTGTGTGTGTGTGTGTGTGTGTGTGTGTGTGTGTGTGTGTGAAAAACAACCGAGGATATAACCTCGGTATCATTATAGCAAAATATGGTTCTTGGCGTGTATTTATTTCTACTTTTACCGTTTTAGCCGATTAATTTGGACTCACCAGTGGTTTTTTTTCCTCCCTCAGGTTAAAACGTGGTTTCAGAACCGCCGAATGAAACACAAGAAACAGATGAGGAAACTAAACAAAGAGCAGAATGAATGTGAGACCACAATCAACCCTCACGAGGACACGAGCGACAGTGGGGACTATGAAAACTGGTGACTGAATCAGAAGTCGATGTGGTGGGCGATCAACTTGATTAAAAGAACAAAAGACTGGTGACAGAAGACTAAATTTTATATCCGTCAGTAATTCACTTTGGAAACGCTCAGTGTTGCCCACCATCCACCCACTCATCCTCACTGGCCCCAAAAAAAGAACTTGTCGAACGTTTTATCCTTCAAAAATTAATTTTTATATTGAACACAAGGAGGCACGTGACCCAGATAACACTAAGGAACCTTAGCACAGTTTCTTAAATTAAATAAATATACTCCTGGTATCAAATTTATAAACCTTGGTGAATTATAAGGTGAATATTGGTAGCAGAAACATTTGGATCATTGTTAATCAATTCCAGGTTGTTAGTTACATATTCTGAAGACCCTCCTCTCTTCCTTCATCTTAAAAAAAGAAAAAGATATATACAACAAACTCTAAATATTTACACCTAGAATATTACATCCCCCATTTTATTAGCCATATTTTTTGTGCGCCAGCAATATCAAGCGTGTGGAGCGGTTATACCCAGTTCGATTTTGTTACTCATCAGGATTTCTGCCATCTTACCCCACAAATCGAAATTGTTCAACCTCCTGAATCCAAAACTGTAATTAGATCTCAAATCGGTCAAGAGATAGCGGAGATATGAGCTAAAAGTTTGTACTTGGGAGAAAAAAATAAAACAGTCAGAGACGTTCATGAGCCACAATGCCGCGGCTAAATTTTGTCGAGACGTCAATTTTTATCTAAATATTTATGTCTGATACTTGAGTATCATACAACCACGAACATTTCATGAAGTTACTTTTTCTACGTGTTTTCGTCTATAATGTTTGAGTATCATAGCAATCAAGAAACATATTGTTAACGTACTGTTTCTCTGAATGTTTACGTCTGTAATATTAGGGTATCACAACAACCAAGATTGGTTTTGTTATTGAATTTCGCGCAAAGCTACACGAGGGCTATCTGCGCTAGCCATCTCTAATTTAGCAGTGTAAGACTAGAAGGAAAACAACTAGTCATCACCACCCACCGCCAATTCTTGGAATACTCTTTTACTAACGAATAGTGAGATTGACCACCACATTATAATGCTCCCACGGCTGAAAGGGTGAACATGCTTGGTGGGACGGAGATTCGAACCCGTGACCCTCGGATTACGAGTCGAACGCCTTATCCCACGTGGTCATGCCGGGCCTCAACAACCAACAAATACATCGTGAAGTTTGTTTTATGATCAACCGCTACAAACTCTGACGTTACAAATGTCTTGCACAATAATCAAGAAATAGTGATGACCAGTGAAGTTAACGTTTCTTTAAATATTTACATCTACAGTTTTGAGTATTCGAATAACTTAGCAATCGAAAAACATCTCGTGTTATCGTCTATAATATTAGTACCACCTTAGCAACTGTTGTGAGATGCTTATTTCTGTAATATAATTATACTCACCTTACACATTGTGCAATGAAGTACAGAAAATTGATAAATCGATGGGTTTGAAGCACCTTTTCTATTCTGTTATGACACCAGGTAAACAAAGGTTTACAGGTTGTATTATAGCATAAAACAGAATTGTGATTTATTAATTTTTAAACACATCATGTAACATATCCCTTTTCGTGTAAATTCGTGACGTCAGAAGTACAAAATTTTCTACAGCCAATTAAGGCTTTCCTTAGTGTGTGTGTGTATATAGATAGTTTGATTTAAGGGAAACGAATACTTTTAATGTTTGGAAAGTGCACGTTTGTCGTGCAAATTTCACTTCTAAGAACAACTAAAAATAAAGTAAATATTTAACTTGAATTAAGTTTGTTTTATTTTGTTTTTAAAACCTAATATCCTGTAATAGGAAAAAGCTAAACCAACTTCGAGTGGTAATTGCAATTACATAGTAGGCTTAACTAAAATCAGGCTAGTGCTAAATAGATGCTGTCGACCTCTGGTTATTGTGAACTATTATAGATTGTATTATATAAAATCAATTACAAAGTAGGCTTAACTAAAATCAGTTTTGTGCTGGGTAGCAGCTGTCATTATTTGGTTATTGTGTACTGTCATAGGTTGCATTATAATACATAAAATTAAAGAGATTTGATGGGAATTATTCATCATGTAAAAAAAAAGTCAAACAAGAAGTTAACGTATTAACAATACATAATATTATTGAGAGTTCTAGGGATATTGCTACTAATATAATATTTGAAAGAGAATTGTTAAGTCTGGCTGATAGCTTGACTGACCGTAAATCCCAAGGTTAATGGTTCGGAACCGTTGCCGTAAAATCGCGTTCCGCCTTTGTAGCCATATATGTGTTTTCTAAGAGTGTTGGTCAAATCCTACAATACGATTAAAGTAGACAGACAGTTAACGATGAGTGCTGTTGACCAGTTGCCTTTCAATTCAATATTAGGAACGACCGGCGCAGATATGTTATAAATATGTTATAATATTTCAAGAAGAGCTATGCGTTAATATTGAAGACGACATATAAAGAAATACACGAGCTAACACTGAAATATTTTAAAGCTAAGAATTTACATTCTAATTATACGACATGTGAAAATAAAAACAAAACGAAATTTCCAATTCTGTAAAATAACTACTGCAGTATTGGTTAATAATGAATTTCCAAAAATTACTAAGTCAACACTTTAATGTCATTATTACACTCTTTCGAGTTGTTCGGAAAAGTATCGAATCCATCATGATCACCGTTGTAAAATACATACTCTATAAGACCCAAAAAAGGCTAAACCTAACATTACCAAGTGTAGTTAATATCCACGTTGCGAGTTACTTTGAGTCATGTTTTACTTGTTTTATAACTGCTTTTCATTTGACAAGTTCAACTCGCACAACCGAGGCTTTTTTCAATGTACTAACCCTAAAATATACCTCCATAATATATGCTAACCCTAATATACGTTACTACTACATATCCCAACCCCAAAATATACAACCACATTATACGCTAACCCTAAAGTATACGAATACAGTATATATACCAACTCCAAAATATACAACTACATTGTATGTTAACCCTAAACTATACGAACACAATATATGCTAACCCTAAAATATACATTATACTCTAGCCTTAAAGTATACAACTAAAGTATATGCTAACCCTAAAATATACGACCAATATATATTATATTTTAACTTTATTCAGTCCCATTAAATAAAAGACCATTAACTTTTTTTGTTTTTCTAAGTGACACACAACCTTCTAAAAGTGATTGTGCAAACCCGATTTCCTCTACGAAATAGAACACACTTTCAGCAGAACAACAGACTGCCTGAAACGTCTTGTGGATAAATGCTTTAATAGCGAGTTATTATCCAACGTAATTATCCGAAAAAGTAAAATATAATAAAATCCCACTCAGTAACTACTAAAATTAATAATGTGAACAGAGATTCAGGGCTCTCAAGCTTAAGGTAACTGTATCTTCAGGAGGTAATGGAAACGGTAAATAACCTATGCCTCTTCTCTTCTGGAACATGATCCTGAGTGGAAAACCTTTTTCCGTTTGATCTGTTTCTTATGTGGTTGTTAAAGAACGGTATTTGAAAAATTAAATTATAGCTTCGAGATGATATTTCAAGTTGTTTTGATCGATATGTTCTTCTGTATCGTAGACATACGAATGAAACTTATACACGAACGTTTAGTTGTTCAATCACAAAACAGACAAAATTCATCAACTTTATTATAACTCAGTAGTGTGTTTATTATTACTATATTTGTTCGTGGAACTTAAACTCGCTGTTCTATTTTACAGCTCGCTTGTTTCTTCTTAGGGAGATAGAGATATGGTTTGGTTTGAATCTCGTGCAAGGCTACACGAGCGCAATCTGAGCTAGCCGTCCATAATTTAGCAGTGTAAGACTAGGGTAAAGGTAACCAGTCATCACCACTCACCGCCAACTCTTGAGCTACTCTTTTTACCAACGAATAATGGAATTGACCGTCACATTATAACGCCCCTACGACATAATCGGTGTGACGGGGATTCGAACCCGCGACCCTCAGATTATGAGTCGAGCGCTTTAACCACCTGGCCATGTTGTTATAGTTCTATGCTATTTCCTTCAGCGGTGAGCTGGAAGGCTTACAACGCTAAAAATCAGGGCTAAATCCCTGGAATGTGTAAAAAAAAATGAATCAGACTTTACGGTCAAAGCAACAACATGGCGTAGTTCGTTTTACTTGTTTTGCTCGCGTAACGATTCTACTTTAGAAATGTAATACCTTGTAAATGCCTCAGAAGTATCCAATGCATTATTTCTCGTATCAAGTCCTGATAACTAGACCAAAAACTCAAGTAGTCTTCATACACTATATATATCAGAGTTACGCGATTAAACTTACATATTTCGTTGTCCTGTTCGTGAAATAATAAAATTTCATTGGTTTATTTTTAGTGTGACACTCTTTTCCAATTATTTTTTCCAAACAAAATTCTTCCGAAAATAAAAATAGTACCTTATCTTCACTTTACTTTCAGCCAGTAAAATATTTATTTGACTTAGTGTTGCAACTTACCTACATAGGGCGAAACTAAAATTCAACTTGGTTTTGGGTTTTGCTAGTCATATATATATATATACTACTTATAAATAAATCTTAAAATGTATCATTTCATCAATTTGTTAACAATGTTCTCGGCCATAATCCCAGTAATATCTCACGAGGTTCAGCCAACTTGGAAAACTTAGGTTAGTTACAAATACATATGAATATGCAAAATAATAATGGAAAATAATATGAGAAATTTTCAGAAACTATTCTTTGATGAACAGTTGAGGAAATGCATTTTTTTTATCCTGAGCTGTCGTCCACTGTCCCGTTTTGATAAATCTTTCCTTCCAGGACATCTCTAATCAGACTTTATAATGTGATATATCCATGAGTATAAGGAATAGCTTTGAAATGATATCACACTGCTTTCCTTAACAGACCTTTTGGTACGACCAGCACTGGTTGCAGCTTTACCATCTACCAAAGTTCAGATATAACCATCGCTAATTTAGAGCTGCTGATCAGAGGAAGGACAACCAATCAGCAACACCCACTGCCTACGCGGCTTCTCTTAACAGAATAACAGTATTGGCAGTAACAAACTATAATACCTTGGCAGCTGAAAGTATGAATGTTTTTCAGTGGCATATTTTGGCTCAAGCCTTGGACCTTGCAGTTCGCAATCCAGCACTAACCACTACACTATACATGAACTGCAAGAGCTGGTACAAATTATTTAGCGTTTTATCATTAATGAAATACATAGGCCAAAGGGTTAATAATATCCAAGTTTCATTGTTACCCTGTCTGGTTTCTAAGGGTCACACTTCCTAGTTTTAAAGATTATATCGTCTGAGTTTAAGGATAACGCTGTTCAAACCTAAGGGTGACACTGTGTAGGTTTCAGCGTCACATTGTGTATGTTTAAGGGTGACTCTTTCTAGGTTTTAGGGTTACGATGTCTAGGTTTCAGAGTCATGTCATCTGTGCTCTATAGTTACAGTGCCTAAATGTTAAGATGGCAATGTCTAGGTATCGCCGTTATATCGTATAGGTGGTAACGTTGTTTAGGTTTCAGTAGCAGATATTGGGTTATGCTACTTAAATAAATTGTACTGAGGAGATACAAGGTTATACTGTACATAAAGCTTAAGTTATAGGATTACACTGCATACGATATTGAATATTAGAAATAAAATTGTCTTTACAGTTTTGGTTTTACTTTTTGGAGGGGAAATCTATCAAACCACGGTTACAAACTAAAATAAATGCACCATAGAAAATACACAAAAAAATCACGAGAATTGTATTTGGATTATTTTTCCAAAGAGGCATGTGTGTGTTTTCTTATAGCAAAGCCACATCGGGCTGTCTGCTGAGCCCACTGAGGGGAATCGAACCCCTGATTTTTGCATTATTTTTCAAAGAGGCACAGGAGAAAAACTAAAAACTGAAACTATGTTTTTTGATGACGAAAGACCAACTTAAAGAAAAAAATATCAAAACAGCTGGTATTAGTATTAAAACTTATTAAAATAAAGTATAGAACATCACTTCGAGCTTCTTAGGTCATATTTAGGATAACAAACAGAGCTTACAAATTCTACTTTATTTTAATAAACGTTTCGACACCCATACCAGCCGTCTTGAGATACATTTGAAGCTGTGGTTACTGGACAGAAGTCGAGTTAATAGAATTTAATAAAATGATTTTTCGTCTCTGAAAATAACAGTCACGTGATTGCTAATTTTGAACAGAAAGAAATGAAAATTTTTATTTAAAGAGTTATCTTGCGCTCTTGAAAGAGGACATAAAGGAAAAACTGATATTTCTTTATTGTAAAGTATGACCATTTGGTTTGTTTGTTTGTTTGTTTGTTTTTTTAATTTCGCACAAAGCTACTCAAGGGCTGTCTGCGCTAGCCGTCCATAATTTAGCAGTGTAAGACTAGAGGGAAGGCAGCTAGTCATGACCACCCACCGCCATCTCTTGGGCTAATCTTTTACCAACGAATAGTGGGATTGACCATCACATTATAACGCCCCCACGGCTGAAAGAGCGAGCATGCGAACCCGCGACTCTCAGATTACTAGTCGCACGCCTTAACACGCTTGGCCATGCGGGGCCTTGACCATTTGGTACCTCAGACATGGACAGTAGAATTCTTTTTTCCTCGCAAAAAATAATTGATTAATACTTTATTGTTGTTTTGAATTAATCACAAAGCTACACAATGGGCTATCTGTGCTCTGCCCACCACGGGTATCGAAACCCGGTTTTAGGGATGTAAGTCCGAAGACATACAACTGAGCCTCTAGGGGGGGGACGATTAATGCTTTAAATGTGGATGTTTGTTATGTAATAAAACGTGGGTTAACGGGAAAAGTGTAGGATAAAAATATTTGTTCCGTGCAGTTTTTGATTCATCCCAAATTACACTGCCTGCGACACTTTATACATTTCTTTGTTTGTTTGTTTTGGAATTTCGCACAAAGCTACTCAAGGGCTGTCTGCGCTAGCCGTCCATAATTTAGCAGTGTAAGACTAGAGGGAAGGCAGCTAGTCATGACCACCCACCGCCAACTCTTGGGCTACTCTTTTACCAACGAAAGTGGGATTGACCGCCACATTATAACACCCCACGGCTGGGAGGGCGAGCATGTTTAGCGCGACGCGGGCGCGAACCCGCGACCCTCGTTACACATTTCTTGATGACGAGAAATCCACTTGAAATAAAAATGTATCTCAGAACGGCTGGTACGGGTGCTAAAACCTACCCATACCAGCCGCTCTAAGATACACTTTACACGTTTGTATTTATTTATTATTTTTTTAATGTAGGGAAATCCTCTTGATGCCATTGATAAGAGAGTTCTCACTAATGATGAGGGTGTCTAAATCCTCATTACACGCTAGTGCCTGCCTTGTTCTTACACTGTTAGCTTCCTGCTGTATTAATTGAACAGCGGCGTGAACAGAGAGCAGCTTACCATAACCACAACAATGACGCACGTGTGGTATTCTTCACGAGAACAGCTGCTGCTCACGGCACGCAACATCTCGTAGAAATCGAGTCCTAATGAGTTGAGCCTATGTATTATAATTCTACTCCTAAAACTAAAAAAATATACTCACAAAAAAAAAGACATTCAAACTAGGACTAGCTTGTTCATCACTTCAAAGCGCAATGAAAGATTTGAGTTTTGCCTAGTTTGTGACCAACTTGATAATTACGAAAACAAAACAGAAATATTACTGTTCGTTTGTTGTTAAGTGCAAAGCTAAACAATGAGGTATTTGTGATCACCACAGGTATCGAAAACATATGCTTATAGTTATAAGCCCTCAAAGCTACTGAAGGATACATTAGGGAGAATGGGTGTAGATGTTCCTAATATAAGACTCCTACTTATTGAGTTCGAACGTCCTAGACACACACTTAAAAGAAACAAAATAAAAACTTTATATTTATGAAAAGTGGCGTTTCGAAGGTAGAGATTACAGCCTTTGCTCTACGGGTTTGATTCAACATATAATCGTGAATATTCTCTGAACAAGTGAAACCGCGGAATACAAGTCTCTTATAAATATAACCAAGACTTGTCTTAGGAGTGTTATAAGTACGGGCTTTTGATACCAAACTGCTAAAATAGGATTAATACCACATTAAAAAGGAATATTACCAGGCAAAATATCTTTCTTAGCTGGTGGCATTTCAGGTTACCTGCTGCAAAAGCTCGAAGAGAATTTTGAAGTGGTGCTTGTCAACTGTTATTGTCGAAACGGTTTCATTCAACTTTTTAAAAGTAAAATTAACAAATGGAACTACAGACAAGTCTAAATAGATATTGCTTTACTTCTAACATAAAAAGGCAGACGTTTCTAGGCTTTACCATTTACATGGTTAGGGCGCTCGACTTGTAATCTGAGGGTCGTGGTTTCGAATCCCCGTTACACCAAACATGCTCGCCATTTCACCCGTGAGGACGTTATAATGTGACGGTCAATCTCACTATTCGTTGCTAAAAGAGTAGCCCAAGTGTTGGAGGTAGGTGGTGATGACCAGCTACATTCCCTCTGGCCTTACACTGGTAAATTAGGGATGGCTAGCACAGATCGCCCTGGAGTAGCTTTGTGTAAAATTCTGAACAAACAAACCATTTATATCGATACTGTTTTAGTTCCGAGCTAACAGAGTAAGTTCTATCTGATTTTGCTGTTGGTCCGATGTTATCTCTCTTCTGAACAATGCTCCAATTCAGTGAACGTCTGGCGATTTTGATACAAGTTAGTAGTAGCAATTAAAAACAAACAAAACTGGACACTTAGCCAATTATTTATGGAGAAATCGACTTGGTGGTCACACCAGAGTTGGACCTACTGATCCAACCAGATGCAACTACTTAGCAAACCTTTATCACCCACCATCCAACAGAGAAAAGTACTGTTAGTTAAGCGGTAACTTATCTACCCAGTGGCTTAGCGGTATGTCTCTGGACTTATAACCCTAACAAGCAGGTTTCGATACCCGTGGTGGGCAGAGCACAGATAGCTCATTGTGTAGGTTTGTGCTTAATTCAAAACAAACAAACCGTTAGCTTAAAATGGGAGACAAATTTTGTGCTATAGCACGAACTCGAACCCAACTCATCAGCTCTGAAATTTATAGTTCCACTGCTGCTCCCTCTATTCAATAAATCTGATCGTTACAGAATCGTTTAAAACTACTTTCTGAATGTAACAGGGTAAATTAGCGCTTGTTTTATCTATTTTCCGTAATGAGGAAAAGTTGTTGTTAGTTCAAAATGCTTTTGAACGAATGTAATTATTACAAAGTGTTCATGAAGATTAGTGAAAAATTACCGTATTTCACGTCTCGCTTTTACCTTAAAAATACCTGAAAAATTCTCACGCGTTTTCCAAGACAAAATTGATGGATAAAGGCAAGAGGTTAGGGTTCACTCAAAACGGCCTATCTTACAGATCGTAATGTCATTAATTACCAATTCTAGTATTTTCAATAGTATAAAACATTCAATTTAACTAATATTGTCTATATACTGTGAATAATATAGTATATTTGACTGTATTTACTCAGTAGGTTGAAAAAAGTCAAGGTTACATCAAGGTGTTGGTTGCTGAATCAAAATATTTTTTTTCTTATAATTGTCTTTCCAAAATTAGGGTTCGTCTTCTACGATGTAGCGTCTTACAAGGTATAAAATACGGTTAACAGAGGGCGTTACGACAACTTATACAAGTTTTTTTTTTTCGTTTGTGAAATTAAAAACACAAGTTTTCACTTAACTGTGTACAAGTGATCAATAGAAAGTCATTGCTAATACAGTGGCGTGCATAGCTCATTCACACAGTATTTTTGTGAAATTTCCAGTAAAGATGTCCCTTTTCTCAATTGTAAATATTATCATTTCTTTATTTCGTTGGTGGTTTCAACTAAAATCTGTTTTATTTGTTTTTAGTGGAATTGAAAACATTGACGACCTCTCAATCGAAGTTGTACATAATAGTTTCTGTATCTGAAACTAGAGGGCGCTAGACTATTTTCTTTTCGCAACGTTATCTTGAAAATGCAGACTTCAACAACCTCAAAAAAAGTAGACAGAAAAAAAAAGTGCTAAATGATAAAATAATTGTTATAAAGCGCAAAAAATGTACAATAGTATTGTGCCCCTGGTGGACATTTTAACAAATTATAATCCATAATTTTGAAGCCATTTAATACGCAATTATAAACCAAAAATTATTTTTTGTTTCATTTGTTGTTGTAATTTCGCACAAAGCTACTCGAGGGCTATCTGCGTTAGCCGTCCCCAATTTAGCAGTGTAAGACAATAGGAAAGGCAGCTAGTCATCACCACCCACAGCCATCTCTTTTGTCAACGAATAGTGGGATTGACCGTCACATTATAACGCCCCCACGGCTAAAAATGCAAGCATGTTTGGTGCGCCGGGGATTCGAACCCGCGACCCTCAGATTACGAGTCGAGTACCTGGTCATTTTTTTTGTTTCACCTTCGGATGACTTCTCACAATTTATTTTCTCTCACCACTAGGGTTCACTGACCATAATATTAACTGACCATCACTTCTTCTTTGACTTGATGAATGACTTTACATTATCTCAGGTTTTTTTCTCTTTCACCATTGGCATAGGCAACGCAAGGAATTGAGTGATGTCAAGAGGAACCACAGGTAAAATGCTAGAGGGACCAATAAAACCCTCAAGTACCTGAAAGCGAAATTTAACAAACTAACAGTTCCACAGTCAATTTGAAACAATGAAACAACGTAACACTAAAAAAATAAAATAAAAAATTGTTACCTATTTAATGTACGTTGAAAACAAGCATTTAAATTTGGAACTCGTGCCTCTATCTTTACATGTTTAACAATAACGCCTGCCCATGTAGCTACTTCGATGTAAGCAGAGGCACACACAGTTTTTCAGTCGTACATTTTGCGGTTTCTATCGGTGCTTTTTCACTATAGATCTTCACTAAATTTGGCATGTTTTTTAAGCAACTTTTATGTCATGAGATAACCTTACATTAATCATATATTTACGTAACTTCCATCCAAGGGACGAATATTCTCGCTAATTACATATAAATGTTAAATATTTTAACTAAGTTGTACGTCACTGTTTGTTTGTCCGCTCACAAAGTTTCGCGCGAAACTACTCGAGGACAACTGCGCCAGTAGTTCCTACTTTTAGTGATAGGAGAATGGTAGCTAATAAGACATTACCCACCGCCAACTCTTAAGTTACCTTTGTGAAGTCAAAGGATTTGAGCTCATTTTGTAATACACTAACGGTCTCGTAGTTAGGTAACGGGACGTGAACCATAAAATTTCAACTCCATAGTCCATCACTAAATCATTAGGCATACGTTTCGTTTTTCTCGTATTTTTACTATTATGTCAAACTATATTCATTCACACAATTTCCTGCGAAATAAAAATATTATGATTCGTATCCTATCTTTTCTTTTAACATTTTTCAACCATGAATTCTTTCATAAAGGGCTCTTTATGGAACAGCGATAACAACACACTTAAAAGTCTAAAATCTGGGGTTACATTCCTCTTGATGAAAAGAGCAAAGTTAATAACGTTACTGTGTATAAATATTAGCTTTGAGTGTTTTGCTTTTATATTCTTTTCAAGTAAGAGTATCTGTGAACTTTAAATTGTAAAACTGAACTTTATCGAGAGTTAGCGAAAGCTGTTTCAAACTGGACAGTTGTAGATACTCAGTATCATCATGGCCAAGTGTGTTAAGGCGTTCGACTCGTAATCCGAGAGTCGCGGGTTCGAATCTCTGTCGCATCAAACATGCTCGCTCTTTCAGCCGTAGGGGCATTATAATGTGACGCTCAATCCCACGATAGAAGAGTAGCCCAAAAGTTGGCGGTGATGACTAGCTGCCTTCCCTCTAGTCTTACACTGCTAGATTACGGACGGCTAGGGCAGATAGCCCTCGAGTAGCATTACGCGAAATTCAAAACAAACAAACAGTATCATCAGCGAGTTACTTTCTATTGTTTTGAAGCAAAAGGCTACAGAGTTACCCGTTCTTCACCAACCTTAAGTATTCAAACCTAATTTGTAGCGCTGTAAGCCACAAACTCGTGGTATTACATGGAACAGTATTAACTTTGGTATTTCGTAAATGGGGTAGGACTCGTTCAAAATCAAGGCTGTCGAAAAAATTGATTTTAATGTTTCTTACTCAATGGATTTAAAATGTCGCTGGAAAATCTTTGTTGTTGTTAACCACAAAGCTACACAATGAACTATCTGTTGCAACCAAAACAACTATTGAAAGCCGGTTTTTACCGGCTAGACTCACTGCGTTAAACTGGTTAAATCTTCAATACTCAAAATATATAATTATTCACCAATAGATGGCGACTGACGAAAATCATGGATATTCAAGTAATGTGTCAACCTTAATATCACGTGCGACCAGACAAGCTTCAATACAATGAAACATAACTGACACAGCTCAGATAACCCAGAAAGTCCAAACCGACACAAGCTTTCTTGTTTTCTTATACATGTATATATCCTAGGAATATTCAATGCCCACTACATCCTTGAGACTTAGTTCAACACCGGGTAATAAGAGAAAATGACCCACCTTTCCAAAATAGAATCCCATCACTGAACACTTTCATTCTTCCAAACTTGGGAGTGTTATAACGCAATGATCAATTTCATTATTTATTATAGTGGCCCAAGAGTTGGTGGAAGTGTGTGGGGCTGACTATTTTCCCTCCATCATTTACAAATTAGGGATATCTAACGAATAATAAAGTAGCTTTGCGTGAAATTCAACAAACAATATCAGGCTATAGTTTCGAACCGTTGACGTATTTGCAGTAACAACTAATCAGTTTTATTTTCACTAACAACTGCAATTTCTTCCTGACAGTTTGCACCTTTAAACTGCTTTGTACATGAATGACTGTTCCATCTTGGTTAACACTGACGTACTTCACGCCGAACACAGTTTATCCGAAACTTGAGAATTTATTTACTCTGATCTGCCACATTCACTTTCCAAGGGAGTTTAACACGTCTTTATGTTGTTAACAATCACCCAGAAATTACTATATTTTGGTACCAACTTTGGAACAGGAGTCCTCCAGACCACTTTCCCTTACTTTGAAAACCACAATGAAACTCGCAAAATGTTTTCAAATGTTGATGGAAAAAACTTCCAAATAAGACCTTTTTGTAGTCATTCCATTTATTTACTCGATTTCCATGGTAAGTATGATTTCCAATATTTCAATGACAACTGAAACATTGGGATCTGATAAACAATGACCCAAGTCCATCAGCCACTGGCCAAGTTAAGAGAATGCATGCATGATGGCCGACATAGAGATGACAGACTAGTGTCAACCATTTGCCTCAACTCTTTACCAAAGTGGGCTTTGTAACATTATATCAATCATGTTTGGTGACAACATTCAAACTGACAACCTGTGCCATAACCACTAGAGCTGAAGTACTCACACCAAAGGCTCGATAAATGTATGACTTGTACGAGATACAGAGAACAAGATGGTTTCCAACAATCTCCTCATAGGAGAATATGCTTTATTATCAAACTCCTATACAAAACTTCAATATTGTTACGTTGCCGTCCATTTAAAAAGATTGATAAATCCTTTAAACATGAATTCCGATCACTTGATAAACAAAATATTTTACTTTATATAACGTTTGCATTGTTTGAGAACTTTACAACTGGTTTGATATAAATTACTGTGCTTTAACCATTGCTGTAATAAACCTACAGATGTCTCCTTAGGAATTGGCACCATCTAGGTGGAACTTAAGAAAAACCAAATATTTTAATACTTTTACCCAGTATAGGTTGTTCATGGTGTTCGATACAGAAAAGAACACTTTCATTAACTTGGAATATTTCTTGTCACAACCTATTCTCTTCACAAGTTTTACGAGAGCCTCAGAAGAGTCCAAACTTAAACTATTGGTACTCCAACTGATAATTGTTTCAATGTGTAAACTAAGATTAATTTATGATGGACAGATGCCATCAGTTATAAACAAGTTACAAACATTTAGTATTAGTTATAGAGCAGTTTTATAGTCACTGTGAAACACAAAGTAAAATATTTCAAATGTCTAGCTTCCTTTGCAGTATGGTGCACAACAGATCTACATTCTGACACACTGTGATGTGACCGAATACTTATTGCAAAGTATTCATACATTCTATTTAGAACAATTTATTAAGATCAGGATTTTATAGTTTCCAAGATGATAATGACATCCATAATTAATGTCATTGGTTTGTTTTGTTTGGTTCGGAATTTCGTGCAAAGCTACACGAGGGCTATCTGTGTTAGCCGTCCCTAATTTAGCAGTGTAAGACAATAGAGAAGGCAGCTAGTCATCACCACCCACCGCCAACTCTTGGGCTACTCTTCACCAATGAATAGTGGGATTGACCGTCACATTATAACGCCCCCACGGCTGAAAGGGTGAGCACGTTTGGTGCGACGGGGATTTGAACTTGCGACCCTCAGCTTACGAGCTGAACACATTAAACCACCTGGCCATGCTGGGCCTGTTAATGTCATTGGAAAACAATGAATATGAATCATCTTGGGGCACCAGTAACAACAGGCCAGAAATGTGCAACAAGTCATACCTCAGCTGTGATAAGTAGTGTGGCATCTTGTACAAGGTGATTATGAACATACAGAAATGTTATCTATTTGTCCCAGACATTAGAACACAACATAATGACATCCATTCAACGTTATTTATGTTATTTTTATACAGACTACACGTCTAGTTGCTGAATGCAGCACCTACAAATTTTTGCCTGATTGGACATCTGTAACTGGTGCTTAAAACCATCACCTTCCTGCAATAGATTATGGACAGCACCATGTAAGAAGGTTGTGCTTTGGACATGAACTCATGACAGAGCCTTCTGCAATGTAAACTACATTATAGGGCTGTTAGCTAAATGCACTGTTGCCAGATTGAGCAAGACTGTTAAAAATGTGGGATTCACAACACTTTAATAAATGATCTTCAGCACGGATAATGAACTTACTTCATTGGGTAGACAATCATATATGGAATTCATTAACAATTCTTGTCAAAAAATGAAATGAATTAATTAACATCTGGTGTTTGTAGTCCCCAAGACAGAGCGAGAAGTAAAACATTTTGACCTTTTTTAAAAACAAAAATTAATATCTAAACTTTTTGTCACCTTGCTAGTTTTATTAACTTCTTTTTTAATAGAGCTGGTGTTTATGGGTTATAAAATTTACTGGGATCTCAACCCTTATGCACAACTCAGTTACTACAGGGTGTTCGGAAAGTCACTGTGCACTTATATATTTATTAACAGACATGTTTCAGTATAGAATACAGGAGGTAAATATGAATGACAATTATGAATAATGTTGAAAGTGACCCCGTTGAAATCAATACAGGCTTGGATCCTTCTTATTTTGTTTCTGAACACTGCTATCAGTTGCTGGCTTGAAATAGACTGAATAAAATATGATTACAAAACTGCACAGTGACTTTCCAAACACCCTACAGTAGCAATTACAGACTACTAGGCCTCACTTCCCACGATAATATTGTCGTAGGTACCACTTTCTTATGCGACACGGATGGACTGGCCAAGGTTCAATATCTGTAATACCAACAAAGAAGTTTGAAATCCATGTAGAAAATATTTTATATTCACTTTATTTCCAATCACAGCAAATATTCACAATATTTTGTTATACTGGACAATGTCAGATTGGTCACTTTAACCAATACTTTCAAACAAAACCAAGGTTAAGAATATGAGTTGAAAGTTATTAATATTGAGTCACTTTCATGCAACTTAGACCTTACAGAGAACTGGCCTCCCAGCAATGTCTAATGCTACCATATGAAGACTATACTTAATGAATTACAGGATGAAAATCACTGAATTACAGACCATTTGTATCAAAGTCTTTCATGAGAATTTGATGTATTATTACTATACTTTAAGTCCAATAGAACCAAACAGAGGTCTATGCCTGAAACAGATATTTCCCAACTTCCAACTAATAATAAAGAATATTATTTATGTTGTAATAATAAGAAACAAAAAGAAAAACACAAAACTTTATTTCTGTTTTTTTTTTTAAACAGGCTGAAGCTTTAAGAAACAGACTTATGAGCTGATGCAGGTTTTAAGTTTGCTGGGAAGCCTAAAAGAAACGTGCAAGAGAACCAAAATGTTAAATCTACTGTTTATTTTAATAACATCCGTTTCTTCGTTGCTAAATGTACTTTCCAAGCATCCAACCAGCAATATTAACGCATTAGGTTCACATGCTAAGTTGCTTTGTAGTTCAGAATTTTCAACTTTAGGAGTTTTTTCCACATGAAATTAAAACGTTGCTTTTAGTGCTAATTATTACCTTTTCAAAAGATTGATATCTGATTGTACTCCATCTCAACTGCAGAGTCATCGTGTGCACAAGCATCCAATTCACACTGACCTAAGGTCAGAAACTCTTTCATGACTTAATTTGGTTACGTGTATGGAGCATAGGAACATAAATTAATTACATTCAGGACACTTGATACTATAAATGCTGTCCAGTTGCAGATTTCCAGGACACTGTTTGAAATCCACATGCAATAAAAAGCTTTAAGGTTACTACTTCCCATGTAGTTAAACCGCGAAAACTGTTTACAAATACCAAAACCATGCAAGAGACAGCATATAACAACCCAAGCCCACTTAATGCTGTTCTCTCAATACATCTGATTAACCTTTTATTTTGTTTGCCAACTTAACTGTTTAGACGATAGCATTTAAGATAAAAACTCTCTGATAAAGACGCGAGTAAAGCGTTATAAGCAAGTTAAACAAGTGTGGGTTGATTCTCCGCTCCTCTGCAGAGATTGGTTCGGAAACTTCTTAGCCGTAAACTGTACCCTCACTTAATATTTGGTATCACAATTATTTCTAAAATATCCTAACTATTTCTCCTCAGTTAATGTATACTACAATGACGGCACTCGGTAAAATGCATTAAAAACATGAGATACCTCAAAACTAAGCCACTTTTTACATCAAAGACTCAAAATATTAGCATTAATTGATGAATGTAATTAACTCTAAGAAACTAAACACAAAGATTTTGTTAGGATATTGTAGGTAGGAATCTCAGAATATCTATGCTGGTATGTTTCTTTAAGAAGAAGACACCAGACCAAACAGTGCATCGACGAGCGTCAGTCAGTGAACAATACACGTAACAAAAAAAACTTCTGGGAATTGATGTATTTCTTCTGGTGTCCCCTTCTCACAAACCTATTCTTAGTTTTTAATGACTTAATTTCAAATTCAAGGTTACGAGTGGTCAATACCATTTTGAGTTATCTGGGAAACTCCTTTGGAAGACCTCAGTGTCTTTTGAAGAACATGTGCATCTGCAGGTTCTATCCTTTTGTAATAATGCTCTTTTGTTTCCACAACCTCAAATCCAAATTTTTTGTAGAATTCAATTGCTGAGTCATTATTTATCTGTACATGTCTGTTAAAAGAAAGAAACATTACAGTACTTACAAAGTGGACATTTGAATCACTTCACCAGCCACCTACATTAAAGCTAACAAAACAAGCTTGATACTTATTAGCTTCCATTCTTACTGTTTACAGTCTACAAAAGATAAATTTTACTTCCTTTACCACTGGACAACTAGCTTGAAAACAAAATCTAATTTCATCTTTGTAGATCACAAGCTAGATATCTTATGCATTACGATTTTCTTTGTTGTAATTTAAAACTGTCAAATATATCTAGCTGCCTATGGTATAAAAAGTTGTCTATCCGCCTGGTTTCACGGAACTAACATAATAAAATCGATGAATATCATAGGAGGAATTCAGCCTTAGACTACTGTGTTTCAGCATTACAAAAACAAGATGAGAAGACAAATTACAGGTGTATAAGATACTGACTGGACTCAAGTTACAGTAATTTTAATTTTATATCAAGATCATTGAATAAAGAACTGCTTCTGAATAATAACAGGTGAGTTTTATTATTGTATTTTCTATTCTTAGTGGCAGATGTACGGGGATGACCACTTAGTGGCAAATGTACAGGGATGACCACTTAATCTCTTGTTGTCTGTATGTTACACAACTTCTTAATTTATGTAGCTTCTATAAAGCTGACAAAGTGAACAGAATCTTAACTGCTGTTTGTTTGAGGGAATAAACCGTGCATCTAATACCGAATGACACTAAACTTGATCAGATTCTGTGAAGATGAGAACGCCACAGATATCTTGTTGAAATATACAAAAGTAACACAAAAACATTGCAGTTCTGACATTAATATGAAATTAACAAACAACTTGAAAACAATATTTACTGTAAAAAAACCACTATACATTATGAAATGGCTTTTTCAATCGAGAAGGTAAAAATAGTCAACTCAAATAAAACCCAGAGAATATGGATGACTTGTAGTTTAGGAAGAAATATATTCTAAACCCGTACAATGCTTTATCTGAAGAAGATATACCATGGTACTGTTGATGTATGTTTACTACAATAAGTATTGTGTTTACAAATCACTGTTTCTTAAATTACAATTTGAATTTAAAATTTCAATATTTCTCCACAAGGGAAAAAAAAAATAAATCAGAAGCAAATTAAGCATAACTGACAAAAATTTCTCCTTAAAAATGTCACATTAACTGAAACACTAAAGATTTACTTTTTGAAATAGAAATGATGTTACAAAAGTTAGAGTAATTTTAGAGGTGTAACCCTTAAGGTTATGCAGTTCAAAAACCATGTAACTGTAGGTCTTCTAAATGTACAACACTTGAAAATCTTTATTAGAAGTTAAATCAACAGATATTGTAGACATACGGTACGTATGACATCCCACAATTGAATCTGGTCTTTTTCTTTCACTCATATTAAGTCCAGTTGCAGCATCAATTACATGTTTAAGGTTGTACTGTAGATAAAAAGTTTATTTCCAGGTTATGAATTATTTTAATGAGCATAATTATTAAACACAAGGTGAAAAACTTTTGAAACCCATGTTGCAGGTGTTTTAATAGTGGCTACAAGCCAACAAACAGGAAATGTCTTTAGATTTCAATCTGCTTTGTTTTAGAGCAAAGCCACACTGGACAATCTGCTGTGTCCATCCTGGTGAATCAAACCCTGTATCTTAGCTTTATAAAGTTACTGCTGCCAACATATTTCAAGAATCACTGAAACACTAAAGATTTACTTTTTGAAATAGAAATGATGTTACAAAAGTTAGAGTAATTTTAGAGGTGTAACCCTTAAGGTTATGCAGTTCAAAAACCATGTAACTGTAGGTCTTCTAAATGTACAACACTTGAAAATCTTTATTAGGAGTTAAATCAACAGATATTGTAGACATACGGTATGTATGTCATCCCACAATTGAATCTGGTCTTTTTCTTTCACTCATATTAAGTCCAGTTTCAGCATCAATTACATGTTTGAGGTTGTACTGTAGATAAAAGTTTATTTCCAGGTTATGAATTATTTTAATCAGCATAATTATTAAACACAAGGTGAAAAACTTTTGAAACCCATGTTGCAGGTGTTTTAACAGTGGCTACAAGCCAACAAACAGGAAATGTCTTTAGATTTCAATCTGCTTTGTTTTAGAGCAAAGCCACACTGGACAATCTGCTGTGTCCATCCTGGTGAATCAAACCCTGTATCTTAGCTTTATAAAGTTACTGCTGCCAACATATTTCAAGAATCACAAATTACTCAACAAAGAATGTAAATAAATAAATCCATGTCATTAACATGTATTCCTTTTTTTTTTCAGATACCAGGCACACGACAGGCAAAACTTTCGGCCTGTGCTGTGAAAGTGAGTTTTCTCGGGCACTCCCGTTTCCCCACAGCAAAAAAACTTAGGCATTGGATTTATAGATCCCAGGCAACTTTATTGCCAGACCCTGAATCGCCGTTTGATTTGATTTGAATTCTATTCATGAATTGTATTCATGTTCACATTTGCTTGACTTCTTCCTTTCGGGCAGGTCTTGGCCTTTCTTTCCGGTGTTGCCTTTGCCTCCACCCGAGACAACATTTAGAGAGACATCCTCCACCCAAAGAGTTAAAAATAATAATAATAATAGTTAATTTAAATAAAAAAAAACACAACTTATTCCTCATAACAATTCATGAAAGGGGACGAAGAGGAACCACAACGTTCCTGAACACCCCAGTTGGAGAGAGAACTCTTCTGATTTCTCTAAACTAAACCCTGCCACGTTAGTTTGAGTTTGAGATCTTGGGACATTAAAATCTATGTCACACTATAGGAAGAGTCGAGTTTACCATGTTTTCTAAAGACAGTTTTAAACTTCTACCCTGAAAGAATTCTATCTCTCCTTTGAAACATTTTTGGCAACTTACCAGAACATGTACTACACCATTAGATGTTAGTTATAATAGACGAGTTAGTTCACAGATCTACTTCCCTCAAAATATACTCACAGAAATATACTGTCAAAATTCCCATCCTTTTCAACATATTTTAAGACATGTTCAACCATCTTCGATCCTGTAAGAAACACAAAAGGACCTTGAGAAATTAACTTTGTATGAACACTTATGTGACAATTATTAAACTAAACACAACACTCAATATTTTGACAACATAAAACCTTTAACAGAAAACCAACAAGGAACATGCTGTGTTATCATGAACAATACACAAATATGAAAACATACCAATTCCCAAACGTCGGTACGGAGCAAGGCAACCCAAGGTCATGATGTAGAGACGCCGAGAACTGTCCGAGGTATCAACCCGACAGCACACTGCTCCCACAACAATGTCATTATAATATGCTGAAAAATGATTTGTAAACAGTTACTTTATAAAGACATAACACAGCAAAGGACAAACATTGGACTATTTCACTCTAGCCACTTCATTATACTTCTGAAGAGGTAAAAAAAGGACAAGTGTAAGGTTCATTCATCAATTATGAATTAGTCATTTGAAACTAGGGTAGTTGAAATTGTCAAAAGCACTATTCAGCTGAGCACAACAATCTTAAACTAATTGGAAATAAATGAGATACTTCAATTAGTTTTAAAGATCACTGAAGATTAGAATCTTGTCACAGTCAATTCAAGGTACAAATTGCATGTATCTACATCACATTTCAGCCCATGAGGTTCAGGAAAGACTACAAAATTATACAATTTTTAGCTAAATTATAAAACTTTGGAGAAATGAGTTTCTAACTTTCCTGGGCATAGCTAGCACTTACCCCCCCCACTCCCAAAAAAAACAACCAACAACCAACAACAAGCAAACTAATGTCATTAATTCAGAAGTATTTGTGGAGAAGCTTAGCAATGTACAAGGAGAAATAACTCGATATTTGGAGCAGACAATTCAACTTGTACAAATTATATAAAGTTATACATTTCCCAAAAGCATTCATTATCACAGATGAACTATGTCAACCTTTAAATATTAAACTACATTTTCTAGATTTCATTAACAATAAAAAACAAACAACCTTTCATGGTTGAAATGTTTAATTTATAACTACACACATCACCAATTCTTCAGATAAGTGGGAACTTCTGCCCACAGAAAGAGAATGAGTTTCTCACAAACCTATAGGTCAAACTAACACCAATTAGTGGTCATTTTCAGAGTTAAGATAATAAAATATTTAAGATTTCACTTTGAAAAATTGCAAGTTTAATTTTATCCAACAAAGCCTTTGAAACAGTTGTAAATTTATTACACGTGCACAAAGTCTTCGAAACAGTTGTAAATTTATTACAGTTACAGAGCCTTGAAACAGTTGTAAATTTATTACACGTGTACAAAGCCTTCAAACAGTTGTAAATTTATTACACGTGTACAGAGCCTTCGAAGAGTTGTAAATTTATTACAACAAAGCCTTCAAAACAGTTGTAAATTTATTACACGTTGTAAATTTATTACAGCGGTACAGAGCTTTCAAACAGTTGTAAATTTATTACACGTGTACAGAGCTTTCGAAACAGTTGTAAATTTATTTCACGTGTTCAGAGCCTTCAAACAGTTGTAAATTTATTACACGCGTGTACAGAGCCTTCAAACAGTTGTAAATTTATTACACGCGTGTACAGAGCCTTGAAACAGTTGTAAATTACACGTGTACAGAGCCTTCGAAATAGTTGTAAATTTATTACACGTGTACAGATACTTCAAAACAGTTGTAAATTTATTACACGTGTACAGAGCCTTCAAAACAGTTGTAAATTTATTACACGTGTACAAAGCCTTCCAAAACAGTTGTAAATTTATTACACGTGTACAAAGAGTTCAAAACAGTTGTAAATTTATTTCACGTGTACAAAGAGTTCAAAACAGTTGTAAATTTATTTCACGTGTACAAAGAGTTCAAAACAGTTGTAAGTTTATTACACGTGTACAGAGAATACATTTCAAAACTTACCTAATTTTGCTAACTCACCAGCCTCAAGTACATCTTTATAAAATTTGTCGTTATAGCTGACAGGAAAAACAACTTGATTAAGCCTCTTTAACTGTCTGATATTGTGAGGTGTTACATCTCCAAGTTCAATTGTACCTCCTCTGGACATACGGAACACACAAAAACAATGGACATTACATACTTTAAACTGTAGTATAGTATGCATTAAATATTTTGTATTAACTGAAAAAAACAAAAAAACCTACATTGATCAAACTTAATTTCATCAATATCCATACACACAAGTATTTATAAATTATTCTCAGATTGGTCATGGATTATCATACAATAATCTTTTCTGAATATTAAATGCTTAAAGTTTTAAACTCAACAAGGAAAATATGAATTTGAAGATAGAATCAAATTCTAACATATATACTTGTAATAACCACATTTCACCTTGGTTACACGTGTGAATGGAACAGAAAGCAAAGAACAGTTGCCTTGAAAATGTAAATTTGGTATACAATGTTAGCATTTTGTTCATATTGGACTATATAATCACAATCTGATATTTTGCATTCATGTACTTTTGTAGCTAGAAACTATATTCACTGGAACCTCCAATTAAAACTTGAAGCCATTCCAAATGATATCTGATCTTAGAACTAGAAGTTACAAGTTTAGGGGCATCTTATACTTTTAATAACATTCTAACTACAAGTCTCAAGTAAAATGAGAAATATCGGATACAAGTTTGTGTGTACTAATACTATTACTGACATATGGAAAAAATTAAATTATCCTTCTATTCAATAGCAATACCTTAGCCTTCCTTTTTCTATTTAAACTTGGACCTAAACAACTGTATAATAAAGTCTGCTTGTCATTACAAATCATATTATGAATTATTAGCAGTTTCACAAAGATATCAGTATACACTGCAAGGGTTATGGCTCCTGCACAACAGACAAGTACAAAAAATTGAATAAAGATAAATAGTGAAAGTATATGAAAATAAAAACTTAGTGTCAGATACAGTAACAATACTGGCAAACTGAAGCATAAATTACTATCGTACTGTGTATATACTTTGTAGGCAATATACGACAGAGAAACAGTAGTACTATAAGTTACCAGTAACAATGTTAGGCCTAATTAGAGAAATCCAAATTAACAGTACTAAACATTTATTATTAATTGTACAAAAGAAACTATAGATTTGTGTTAAGTAATAACCATAATACCTTGACTTTGTCATCTTGCTATATCCTATTTTTTTAAACTTTTGAAGAAAACTAGATTATGATTAATAATGCGAATACCACACTCAATAAAACTAACCGTTCTACTAAACGTAACTTCTCCCAAACCTTCCCACGAGTGGCGGGGAGTAAAAGCCATGCGTACACTCAATCGTCAATAGAGGGCACACAAATTGCCTTCGCCCAAACTTTAATTTTCAGTAAAAAAAATTTCCGAAAACGTTAAAATATAACTTAATAAATAAAAATATGTGACGTATATTTTCTGAAGACAAAATTGAATTAACTGAACAATTAAGAATAATTTGTCAACAGTTTAATGACATTGTTCCTGCATAATCTTTTGAGCACTACATCTTAAAATTAGAGAAATCGGGTCGAACACAAATATTTATTTTTTTAATTTCGCGTAAAGCTACTCGAGGGTTATCTGCGCTAGCCGTCCCTAATTTAGCAGTGTAAGACTAGAGGGAAGACAGCTAGTCATCACCACCCACTGCCAACTCTTGGGCTACTTTTTTACCAACGTTACATTATAACGCCCCAACGGCTGAAAGGGCGAGCATGTTTGGTGCGACCATGATTCAAAACCCGCAACCCTTGGATTACGAGTCGAACGCCTTAACACGCTTGACCATGCCGGGCCCCATTTAAAAATATATTTTCAACGTTAATATGCATTTTAAAATTATTTATGGATTATTTTTGTTCTTGTACTTGAAGATTTTAATAATAATATCTAGAACGCTGAACACCAAAACCTTTATCACGATATGTCATGATATAAGAAGTAACTTCAATAACTACTTATAAAGTTTATTTTTTAATTATTTGTTCAAGTTGGACTGTGACCATAAAGAATCGAGAACCACAAAGCACGTGACAACTAAACAACAATAACAAAAATCATACTGTACATTACAGATGTAGTTTTTGTTTATTTTGTAAAAAAAGAAAAAGTTAAATATTTCGTTAAATATAAATTTTAAATAGCTTATAATAAATATCACATAACGTGGGTAAATATATTCTTGGATTGTAGCACTCCAAGAGATGTCGCCACTAACACATACAACTTCTCCATGTGATTTTAAAACCCAGTTAGTTTCATACCAATCTATCTGAAGTTTAAACCAATAGTTACTTATTTTTATTAAGGTATTTCTAGCCATTTAATTCACCACTACGAAAAGATATCATTTTAAATTCCTTATTAGAACAATCTAAATGTACATGCAAACCCTCAAATAATTATTCATCATATATATTTAAAAAGGGCTGGTATGAATAGAGAAAGCTGTTGTTGTTGTTTTTGGAATTTCGCACAAAGCTACTCGAGGGCTATCTGTGCTAGCCGTCCCTAATTTAGCAGTGTAAGACTAGAGGGAAGGCAGCTAGTCATCACCACCCACCGCCAACTCTTGGGCTACTCTTTTACCAACGAATAGTGGGATTGACCGTCACATTATAACGACCCCACGGCTGGGAGGGCGAGCATGTTTGGCACGACTCGGGCGCGAACCCGCGACCCTCAGATTACGAAGAGCACGCCTTAACGCGCTAGGCCATGCCAGGCCCTAATAGAGAAAGCACTAGTAGAGGAGCGAACAACGATTCAACCTTCTTCGGTCTTTGTTAGGTTCACAAATAAAGAAAGGGTTACTGACCGATAGCAGACCACATGTTTGAAAGCCGTTGTATAATTGAGTGTAGGAATGTAGAGGGCGGGCTTAGATGTTTGATTATATTTATTAATATAGGTATAAAGGTGTTCCTTTGTATTGGTTTATTTTGGGCTTGAGTTGTTGTATAAGTAAGGCTTCTTTAATTTTGTTTTTGTTTGTTTCTTTATTCACTATTTGAATGTTTTCTATGGTTATGTTGTGTTTATTTGATTTGCAGTGTTCGAAAACGTGTGAAGGTGAATGTTTGTGTTATTTGAGTCTGGTTTCCATTTTTCTACTTGATTCTCCAATATAGAAGTCGTGGCAATTATCACATTGTATTTTATAAATAATGTTTGTGTTGGGTTTGTCAGTGTAGTTTTTACATAGACCTCAGTTTTGTAATAGGTTTTTGAATAAATTTGGTATTAACTTGAATGTAATATTTTGTTACTAGTTTTTACCAATTGTTGGTTATTTGTCTGCTGATGTCGGGAATATATGGTATGCAACAGTATATGGTTTCGTGATTTTTTGATTCGTGAGATATATTTACTTTTATTGGTTGATTTTGCTTTCTGTCTAGGTGTGTGCGTATAATGTTTTCTTCGGTTTGTGGAGGAAACTTATTGATGTTGATGAAGTATTGTTTTATTTTGTCTAATTCATCGTTAATTTTAACTGGTGAGCATAGTTTTATGGCTGTGTTTATTTGGTTTCTTAGTATGTTGAGTTTTTGTTTTGTTTCATGTGTTGAGTCCCAAGCAATGTATAGTCCAGTATGGGTGATTTTTCGGTGGATTTCTGTTTTAAATTGTGTGTCGGTTCTTGTAATTTTGAGGTTAAGAAATGATATTTGATCGCTTTCTTCCTGTTCACATGTGAAGTTAATGTTGGGATGTATAGAGTTATGTAATTGAAAAAATTAAGTTTGTGTTCTGCAGATGTGAATCCCGCAACCGTGTCATCTATATGTCTGTACAAGTATAGTGGTGGATGTAATGCTGTGTTAATTGCTTGTGTTTCAACTTGTGTCATAAAAATATTGGCTAGAACTGGTGATACTGGGTTGCCCATGCTTAGGCCATTTGTTTGTATATAGTTTTGGTTGTTGAACATGAAGTTTGTCTTTATCGTGGTGAATTCTATGAGGGTTGCTAACTGGTTACTGGGAATTTCTATAGTTGGGTTAGGGTCTCGGATATAGAGTTCTAAGGCTATCTTGCAGGCTTCAGTGGTTGGAACTTCTGTAAAGAGGGATATAACATCGAAACTGGCCATTAAGGCTTTATGATTAAGTTGATTAAGATTAGACTTGAAATTAAAAGAGTCTTTGATGAATGAGCTGCCTGATGTTACATGTTTAGAGAATGCTCATGTTATGCATGCACCAAGATTGTAATTAAACGATTCATATGTGGACATTATTGGTCGTAATGGACAATCTGGTTTATGAGGTTTGGGGATGCCGTATATTTGTGGTGTGCGTGAGTCGGTTTTACGTAGGTAGGAATAAAGTGTTTGTGAAATTGTGTTGGCTTTTTTCATTTGTAGTAGTAATTTGTTCAGTTGCGTTTCATGTGTCTTTGTTGGATTTGTGTGTAATGGTTTAAATTTGTTTGTGTCTGATATAATGTTTTTCATTTTTGGATGTATTCATTCGTGTTTATTATGACTATAGCGTTTCCTTTATCTGCTTTTAGAATTTTTATGTTTTTGTGTTGTTTTATGTTTTTAATGGAATTAATGTCTCTTTTTTAGCTTTCTGTTTTGTAAAATTATGTTGATGGTTTTGTGAGAAAAATCTTTGAAAAAATCGTTTAAGATGTTGTTTTCAGGTGTTTCTGGAAAATATAAATTTTCATTTTTCTGGGAAGTTTGGTTGTTGGATGTCAATAAAATTATCTAAGTTGTCTTCTTTCTGTTGGTTGTGTTTGGTTGTTTCCTTGCTTTTCTTCTCTGTAGAAAGTATCACAAGTCTCCTGGCTAGATCTTCTAAACATGTTTTGATTTCTATGGTTGGAATGTACCTAGGTGCTATTGCGAAGTTGAGTCCTTTGTTAAGTAGATGTATCTCGTCTATGCTTAATTGTTGGTCGGATCTGTTAATCAATGGTTTGTCGTGTTAATTATCACGATTCCTATAGTTGACAATTACTATAAGTATTTTATAAAACCCACACAAAATGCTTTGAAATGGTCAGTCCAATCGAAGCAAAGACATTCTCTTGTTCATACATTTATATGAAAACTAGTGATATATATTATATTGTAAGTAATTCTCATTATAAGTTAGTGGCCCGGAACGGCCAGCTGGTTAAGGCATTCGACTCGTATCCCGAGGTTCGCGGGTTGGAATCCCTATTATACCAAACATGCTCGTCCTTTCAGCCTTGGGGTTGTTAGGATGTGACGGTCAGTCCCACTATTCTTTGGTAAAAGAGTAGGCCAAGAGTTGGCGGTGGGTGGTGATGACTAGCTGCCTTCCCTCTATTCTTACACTTCAAAATTAGGGACGGCTAGCACAGTTGGCTCTAGTGCATATTTGCGCGAAATTCAAAACAAATCATTCTAAGTAACAGTTTTTCTTATGAATTTTGAATACCCAAATGTACGTAACTGGCTCACATAGTGACAAGTATTTAGATGGCCATTTATGAATTTATTCACCACATACGAAGCTTCTGGCGACTGGAAAAAAATAATTCGATTTACAAAAATATTTTATCCATTAAAAACACATCGTGGTTTTTTCCACCTTTTGTAACTTTATTTTCAATTAATTAATTACAGTTGTCTGTGCTCTTAACTTGTTAATTTTTTTTAAAAATAATTAAGTGAATTTTTAATCTTACGTCATGTCCATATCAGACACAACAAAATGCAACTTCAATTGAGCATGCGTCATCCAGTGGTATTTATGAAAACATTAGTAAACCGTAACGTAAATAAGCAGATTTATTAATAATATAATATTATCCTTTTTTGTCCATTACTTTAGATCTTTTCTACAGTAAAGACGTGTATTACAAGTGACGAAAATAAACGTTATGTTTTCGTTAGCGTAAATTACTTGTGTTTCTCACGAACAGGATTTTTGTACCAATATCAACCGAGTGCGGTCAAATTGTTAGCGTGCCAGGCTACGAATCGAAGGTTCGAGCCGTCTTTACTTTCAGCGGTAAGACTGAGGGCTGAAAGCGCTAAAATTTGGTTTCAACAGTAGCGGTTTGTTTGTTTTGAATTTCGCACAAAGCTACTTGAAGGCTATCTGCGCTAGCCGTCTCTAATTTAGCAGTGTAAGACTAGAGGGAAGGCAACTAGTCATCACCACCCACCGCCAACTCTTAGGCTGCTATTTTACCAACGAATAATGGGATTCACCGTCACATTATAACGCCCCACAGCTGATAAGGCGAGCATGTTTGGCGCGACGGGGATGCGAACCCGCGACCCTCGGATTACGAGTCGCACGCCTTAACACGCTTGGACATGCGGGGCCTTGACCATTTGGTACCTCAGACATGGACAGGAGAATTCTTTGTTCCTCGCAAAAAAATAATTGATTAATACTTTATTGTTGTTGTTTTGAATTAATCACAAAGCTACAAAATGGGCGATCTGTGCTCTGCCCACTACGGGTATCGAAACCCGGTTTTAGGGATGTAAGTCCGCAGACATACGGCTGAGCCACTGGGGACGATTAATGCTTGGCCATGCCGGGCCGTCAACAGTCGCGGGGAACACAGATAACTTGTTGTGTAAATTTGTGTTCATCAAACACACTTTCAGTTGTAGGACATGCGTAGTTGCAACATCCAATCCTGCTCTTGGTTAACAGCGGTTGCGAACATCGGCGGGTGCTAATGACTGGTTTTATCCTTCAGTCCAGCAGTTCTAAATTTTAGGTAGCTATTCTTGAGCCATGTGTTGTGTAAAGTTAAGAAATACCAGCACTTTATTTCTATACTGAATGTTTCTGGAAAACAAAACAAAACACCACACAGAAAATTGTCGGCCCGGCATGGCGAAGCGTTGTAAGGCGTGCGATTCGAGTGTCGCGGGTTCGCATCCCCGACGCGCCAATTATGCTCGCTCTTTCTGCCATGTGGGCATTATAATATGACGGTCAATCCAAATATTCGTTGGTAAAAGAGTGGCCCAAGAGTTGGCGGTGGGTGGCGATGACTAGCTGCCTTCCCTCTAGTCTTACACTGCTAAATTAGGGACGGCTAGCACAGATAGTCCTCGAGTAGCTTTGCGCGAAATTCAAAACAAACTGAATCTAATACATATACAAAATAAGAAACCAAGTCGAAAGGTCACCACTCAGTCGTGGCTTTTTTTTTTTTCCATATGCTTGATGACAGACCTAGCAATGTATAACAGCATTCTAACATTTGTATTTTTAGTGTAAACATAATAATTAGCCTAAAATGAACAATTGTCTCAAGAAGTACCTATTTATTCTTTTCTGAATAATAAAAAAGCTGAAATTATGTGTTCCTCTTTCCACATTTTTGTAGTGAAATCTGATTGGTTTGTTTTGTTTGTTTGTTTTTGGAATTTCGCACAAAGCTACTCGAGGGCTATCTGTGCTAGCCGTCCCTAATTTAGCAGTGTAAGACTAGAGGGAAGGCAGCTAGTCATCACCACCCACCGCCAACTCTTGGGCTACTCTTTTACCAACGAATAGTGGGATTGACCGTCACATTATACACCCCCACGGCTGGGAGGGCGAGCATGTTTAGCGCGACGCGGGCGCGAACCCGCGACCCTTAGATTACGAGTCGCACGCCTTACGCGCTTGGCCATGCCAGGCCTGAAATCTGATTGAATACAATTCTTTCAGTTTAAGCTACAAATTATGATTTCTTTGTTCATTCTAGTATTAAATAAAGCACCCAGTTACGTGGCTAGGGTTTTCAGCGCCCAGGGAGAAAGTCAGTTTTGCGCCCCCTCGTGACAAAATGTAAGCCATAATTCCAAATTATGTAACGCCACTGAAAGCACCAGCTATACAACGTCATTGTTGTCTCTGGCTGATTTTAATGAGAAAGAGACAATAACCTTTAGTTATATAAAACTACGTTGGTGAAACAAGAGAAACGAATCAATCATATAATACACATATAAAACTACGTTGGTGAAACAAGAGAAACGAATCAATCATATAATACACAAATAAAACTACGTTGGTGAAACAAGAGAAACGAATCAATCATATAATACACATAAAACTACGTTGGTGAAACAAGAGAAACGAATCAATCATGTAATACACAAATAAAACTACGTTGGTGAAACAAGAGAAACGAATCAATCATGTAATACACATATAAAACTACGTTGGTGAAACAAGAGAAACGAATCAATCATATAATACACAAATAAAACTACGTTGGTGAAACAAGAGAAACGAATCAATCATATAATACACATAAAACTACGTTGGTGAAACAAGAGAAACGAATCAATCATGTAATACACAAATAAAACTACGTTGGTGAAACAAGAGAAACGAATCAATCATGTAATACACATATAAAACTACGTTGGTGAAACAAAAGAAACGAATCAATCATATAATACACATATAAAACTACGTTGGTGAAACAAGAGAAACGAATCAATCATATAATACACATATAAAACTACGTTGGTGAAACAAGAGAAACGAATCAATCATATAATACACATATAAAACTACGTTGGTGAAACAAGAGAAACGATTTGAGTCAAAATAATAACACATCACAAAAAGAACATCGAAAACAGAAAAGTAAGTTATGTAATATTTTTCCATAGAAGAGACTTTGACCAACCTAGGAACTGAAAAACAGCCAGTATGATATATAAAATCGAAGATTATATAAAAATGGGCGATTGTTGGGAGCTGTTTTATTAAAAGTACATCGATCCTCTGTAAACCAATTCGATATAAAACTTTTCTTAACCACAATCAGGTATCCCCCTTAGCTATGCGATGAAATTTCTCAAAGGCTTTCAGACCTGTAAAATAAACACACGAAAGTGTCAGAATTACTTTCCAAGTCTTTGTTTTAACACTTTTTTTTTTAAATGTAGTTTTATTTTTTCGTTCATTTACATAACATACGTGGTATTGTGTATTATACACTTATATTCTTGAGCCATTCTTTATGAACGAGTAGTGGGATTGACTGTTACATTATAACGCTCCACAACTGAAAATGCGAGCATGTTTAGCAACGGTTTGGTTTGCTTTGTTTTGAATTTCGCGCAATACTACACGAGGGCTAACTGCGCAAGCCATTCCTAATATAACAGTGTAAGACTAGAGGGAAGGTAGCTAGACATCACTACCCACCGCCAACTCTTTGGCTACTTTTTTACCAACGAGTAGTGAGATTGACCGTCACATTATAACGCCCCCACGGCTAAAAGGGCGAGCATGTTTGGTGCGATGGGTATTCTAACCCACGACCTTGAAATTACGAGTCGAACGCCTTAACCCACCTGCCCATGCCAGGCTTAACGATACTTTAAAACATTTATACTCGTATGAGCATCATGCAAACCTAAGGAGTTTCTTCATCCACTGAGTTACGAAACCTTTCGAAACAAAACAAAACATTATTTATTAAGCCTAGGGGTACCTTTGTCTGGTTGCTGATCTGAAAGCTTTGCAACCGATTGGTTGATTGTTGTTAAGCGCAAAACAACACAGTGGGTTGTCTAACTTGTTCCCCACAATGAATATCAAACGCTCGTTTTAATGTGCTAAGCCTAAATGTTTACCTTTGTAACTAAAGTGTTCAACAGTGATTTAGTGTGTCCTACTATCATAATTAATTATGCAGTAATCGCAGCATTCTGATTCGTTTTTGTTTTAATACAAAGCATAAATAATGTTTTGTTCATTCCAAATTTCATTGGAGAAGGAACTCGCCTGGTGACACAAGCTTTGGCACAAATTCAGTTCAGTGTTCTCCATTTTTGTCTCGTTCGTTCAAATAACTGAAATATCTACTTATGTATTTTATAGTGCATTCTACTGTCGATTTCTTTTGTAGGTTAGATGTCATTTTCAAGGTGCCAATTACTGCTTCGAGATTCTTTTCCAAACGTAGTTAACAATTTAACAAGGAAGTCTCAGAAAACAGAAAAAGCTTTTATTTATTTATATGCCAGAAAGTTCCACCAGAGGCTCTGATGTTCGTTCTAATATATTGATTTCCTTCATCATTCACCAAACAAAAAAGTTTTCCTTACACCTCAATTGTTGGAATGGAACGCCGCTTTCACGCGTATCGCACTTTGCACAAATTGAATTTCATAAGCTTGCATACAATAATGTAGTGTGTAGAAAGATTAATTCGATGCTGTATGGAATCTTCATCATTGGAATGTACTAAGACTTCGGGATGACTATATTCAATACTTTTGGTTTGGTTTTGGTTTTGGAATTTCGCACAAAGCTACTCGAGGGCTATATGTGCTAGCCGTCCCTAATTTAGCAGTGTAAGAGTAAAGGGAAGGCAGCTAGTCATCACCACCCACCGACAACTCCTGGGCTACTTTTTTACCAACGAATAGTGGGATTGACCGTCACCTTATAACAACCCCACGGCTGAAAGGGCGAGCACGTTTGGTGCGACCGGGATTCGAACCCGCGACCCTCGGATTACGAGTCGAACGCCTCAACACGCTTTGCCATGCCGGGCCTAGAAGCAAGCGAAAGATAACGTTTGCAAGGAAAAAAAAATTAAATAAATCTGGAATTGATGGAAGATATATTGCTCTAAACGAATGACAATGATATAATGGTATGTTTGTTATTATCACGGGGTCCTGACGTTAAACGACTCAGATAGTAGTAATGAAACACATAATGACAATGTGAATAAGTATGGAAAGAAAAAAGAAAAAGAAACCGATACAATTTCTATCGAATTATGAACTTGCTTGTTTTAAGCACAAATCGACATATTGGGCTCTCTGTGCTTTGCCCGCTGCAGGTATCGAAACCTGATTCTTAGCATTAATAGCCCTCATATTTTTCTCTAAGTCACCTGTTTCGAATTTTAGAAGTTTGTTAATTTGGAAAACAAAAATTAATTTTGTCGTAAGTGAAGATAAATGGAGAGCATTTTATGAGTTATGAAAATTCCAATAAAGTAACTCACTGAAATAATAAGAAATCGGAACATTTGAGTAGCTTTGCGCGAAATTCAAAAACGATTCACTTGCTTATAAGAAACGCAGCATGTTTTTACTTTATCAGAAAATAACTGGAAATCCAATTCCTATGATAAACGCTAGGTTATCTCAAGTCACGAAAAGTTGCTTCCTATATATGTGAGCTATAAAAGACGCCGATGAAAACTGCAAAACAGAAATTGTGAAATCACAAATCTGCACTTATTTCCGTTTCGACCAAAAAAATCCACGCCGAATTTGTTGAAGATCAATCAATAGGGGGCGAAGTAAAAAACACAAAAACTTCTGTAAATACCTTTGTGAACCTGACGATGACCGAAGAAGGTCAAAACGTTGTTCGCTACTCTACGTAAAACTTTTCTCAACCCAAACCAGTCGTTTTTACATATACATCATATAGTATAGTCGTAGGGACACATCATGTAGTTCAGTCGTAGGGACACATCATATAGTTCAGTCATAGGAACACAACATATAGTTCAGTCGTAGGGACACAACATATAGTTCAGTCGTAGGGACACATCATGTAGTTCAGTCGTAGGAACTGTCATATAGTTCAGTCATAGGAACACAACATATAGTTCAGTCATAGGAACACAACATATAGTTCAGTCATAGGAACACATCATATAGTTCAGTCATAGGAACACAACATATAGTTCAGTCATAGGGACACATCATATAGTTCAGTCATAGGAACACAACATATAGCTCAATCATAGGAACACAACATATAGTTCAGTCATAGGAACACAACATATAGTTCAGTCGTAGGGACACAAGATATAGTTCAGTCATAGGAACACAAGATATAGTTCAGTCATAGGAACACAACATATAGTTCAGTAATAGGAACACAACATATAGTTCAGTCATAGGAACACAACATATAGTTCAGTCACAGGAACACAACATATAGTACAGTCATAGGAACACAAGATATAGTTCAGTCATAGGGACACAACATATAGTTTAGTCGTAGGAACACAACATATAGTTCAGTCATAGGAACACATCATATAGTTCAGTCATAGGAACACAACATATAGTTCAGTCGTAGGGACACAAGATATAGTTCAGTCATAGGAACACAACATATAATTCAGTCATAGGAACACAACATATAATTCAGTCATAGGAACACAACATATAGTTCAGTCGTAGGGACACAAGATATAGTTCAGTCATAGGAACACAACATATAGTTCAGTCATAGGAACACAACATATAGTTCAGTCATAGGAACACAACATATAGTTCAGTCATAGGAACACAACATATAGTTCAGTCATAGGAACACAACATATAGTTCAGTCGTAGGGACACAAGATATAGTTCAGTCATAGGAACACATCATATAGTTCAGTCATAGGAACACAACATATAATTCAGTCATAGGGACACATCATATAGTTCAGTCATAGGAACACAACATATAGTTCAGTCATAGGAACACAAGATATAGTTCAGTCATAGGGACACAACATATAGTTTAGTCGTAGGGACACAACATATAATACAGTCTTAGGGACACATCATACAGTGCAGTCTTAGGGACACATCATATAATACAGTCTTAGGGACACATCATATAGTACAGCCGTAGGGACACATCATATGTTTGGTTTAATCTTTGTTGGCGAGATTGACACGTGGAGGAAATAAAATAATCTGGTGGTTAAGGGGCGCTCAAATTGCAACTGGCGTGTCGCCAGTTCGAATGCTTATCACCGAACGTGCTCGCCTTTTTAACAGGGGGCGGATTATTATGTGACTGCCATCCTACTATTCATTGGTAAAAGAGTAGCCCAAGAGTTGGCGGTGGGCGGTGTTGACTAGCTGCCTTCCTTCTATTCTATCACTGCTAAATTAATGTCGGTTGGCGGAGATTGCCATCGAGTAGCTTTTGCAAAATCCCAAACAAATGAAATCGAGATAACTTTTTCATTCACTAACGCTAAGCCTCTTCTTACTTTCGCTCTGCTTTGCGCGTAATTCAAGAAACAAAACAAACCTTTGATATTAGCAGTTCCCATCTGAATAATCTAATCATTAGAAATTATAGTTTGTTTTTGACATTATTCTGTATATTATATTACATTTAAATAACTGAATTATTTGCTAAGCTAATTTTTAGTTTTATTCATGTAGACAGCTTGCGCTCATGAGAAATTATATTCAAGCAATTTTTTACGCCACCAGATCAGCGCGATCCACGTCTGATGCTTTGGGCTAATTTGTAATGCACTGGCATCTTGCCAAGGAGACTTGTGTTTTTTTCTTAATTTCGCGCAAAAGATACTCAAAGGTTCTTTGCACTAAGCCAATCCACAATTTTGAAATGAGAACCAATAGGGAAAACTGTTTTTGAATATCACTCACTGCCATCTTTAGGGCTGCTCACCGACTAATGGAAGGGTAGGCTGTTACATTAATTATCCCCTCCCCGATAACTGAAAAATCGCTACTCGAGATTCCTAGCCTCCACGCGTGTCCAGTGAGGCTTAGCCACCAATTGAAACAATAATCCATCACGTGCCACATCCGCACGGGATGGATTTAATTTGAACTAACTAACTTTCTTGGCCGATAAAGCTCAACACGTTCGCCTACTGATGAAAACAACAATATATTATATGGTTCACATAACATAATTCGGCGTCTGTGTGTCACGTAATTTCCCCTCTAATCGCTAGTCGCACCGACTCCTAAACTAAATGTTGCCGAATACGAGGTTGGCACATGGTAAAACCTTTCCTCAACCTCATAGAAACCCCAAACATTTCGGTAAAATATCTTTACGGTGTTCCCCGACAGCGGGCTCCAAATTTGGCATCGATTTACATGAGAGCACGTAACCAAGTAGGCCTACGAAACACCTTTGATAACTTAGTTAAAGAAAGTAAATTTTCACTACAGCGGTAATTACCATTGAACTGAGAAAGTTTGTTTGTTTGGGAATTTCGCACAAAGCTACACGAGAGCTATCTCTGCTAGCCGTCCCTAATTTAGCAGTGTAAGACTAGAGGGAAGGCAGCTAGTCATCACCACCCACCGCCAACTCTTGGGCTACTCTTTTACCAACGAATAGTGGGATTGAGCGTCACATTATAACGCCCCCACGGTTGGGAGGGCGAGCATGTTTCGCGCGACGCAGGCGCGAACCCGCGACCCTCGGATGACGAGTCGCACGCCTTACGCGCTAGGCCATGCCGGGCCGAACTGAGAAAGAACAACACAGTATTATAAGTGTTATATTTGTATTATAGAGGTCCTACAAATTTAGGCCCACAAGCTTGCTGGTATAGCCATGATGTGTATGAATAAACATCGAAAGCTGTTTTAACACGTGAAATATTTTTTTTCATCAAATTTGTAACTTATAAACAAAAATTTTGATATTCGTGGAGTACACAGCACAGACAGCAAGCACATTGTGTAGCTTCGTGCATATCAACAAATACATTCTCTACCTATTCCCTTATCGTTGTGTGAGAAACTTATTAGCAATGTAATAAAGGTCTGGCTCTATAGAGTACAGGCCCGGCATGGCTAAAAGGGTTTAGGCGTTCGACTCGTAATGTGAGGATCTCGGGTTCGAATCCCCGTTGCACCAAACAGACTCGCTCTTTCAGTCGTGGGGGCGTTGTAACGGTACGGTCTGTCCCACTATTCGTTGGTAAAAGAGTAGCCCAAGAGTTGGCGGTGGGTGGTGATGACTGCTAAATTAGGGACAGCTAGCGGAGATAGCCGATATGGAGCTTTGTGCGAAATTCGAAACAAACCAAACAAGTCTATAGAGTGTGTCATTAGGTCTGGACGTATAGAGGTAGTACACGTGGATCTGTTCATCACTTCTATTTCATTACATATATATTAGGCTTAATAAAGTAGATTGACTTGATAAATGGCGTATCTCTATCGTTGACAACGGCATGCTTGTGTCTTTGTGTTTCTTCATAGCAGTCACGTGGGACAATCTGCTGTGTCCACTGAGGGGAATCGAACTCCTAATTTTAGCGTTGTAAATCCATAGACTTACCGCATGTTCGCATAAATAACTCTAAAACAACTACTGTAGTGTGTTTATGTTGGACACTGAAGTTTTAAAATGTCAATCAAATAATAAAAAACAGAAATATTATTTATATAAATTATCACGTGCGCCTAGACTAATAATGTTTTGAATCGTTTTATCATCAACAATGTAACTACAAGTTTTTACTTTGAAATACAAAAGTCATGGTTTTAAATTGAATATGTCTCTTTACTCTCTCTCTATATATATATTTAGTAATTACGAAGGTTTCCTTCACATAACAGGTCTCCTTTATGACTCTTTATAGTTTTGTGTTTTTTTATAGCAAAGCCACATCGGGCTATCTGCTGAGCCAATCTAGAGGAATCGAACTCCTGATTTTAGCGTTGTAAATCCGGAGACATACCGCTGTACTAGCGGGAGCTTTAAAAGTTTTAGGTGAATATTAGGCATTTCTCAAGAATGTAGTTAATGTTTCAGCTACTAGGTGGCTCTAGCATCAACAGGCTGACAATTTACTTGTGCTTCGGAACAGAAAATGATTGTATGTAATCAAACACGAAGCTACAATGTCTCTGCTCTTCTCACTACGGGTATCAAAACCCGGATTCTAGCATTGTAAGTTCGTAGAAAGAAAAGTGATGAAACACAGAGAATAAAACGATAGTAAGTGATTTTTCTGATAACGTTTGACAAACTTAGCGAAAACAACTTTTAGGTTATACAAGTTATGAACTTGTTATCAGTTGTTACTTTCCGCTAGGTGGCTCAGTGAAAAGTTCGGGCTTATAAAGATAAAATTAAAATTAGTTACCAGCGCAAATAGAATCTTTCCATTATAACAAACAAACAAAACTGATACAGATTAATTACTTGAGAGTTTTGGTTATGAATTTAACGTCATAACATAAAACAACTTTAAAAAAAAACTCTAAAGTCCAGCGTTCGACTCCCGCAATGAACAAATAATAAATTTATTCAAAAACTTTTTTTGCAACTGTTTGTTTTGAATTTCGCACAAAGCTACTCAAGGGCTATCTGCGCTAGCCGTCTCTAATTTAGCAGTGTAAGAGTAGAGGGAAGGCAGCTAGTCATCACCACCCACCGCCAGCTCTTGGGCTACTCTTTTACCAACGAATAGTGGAATTGACCGTCACTTTAACGCCCCACGGCTGGGAGAGCGAGCATGTTTGACGCGACTCGGGCGCGAACCCGCGACCCTCAGATTACGAGTCGCACGCCTTAACCCATCTGGCCATGGCGGGCCATTTTTACAACTACAATTTATTGAAATTTTTTCATAATTTTCTGAATTTCACTACAAATATTCAACCGTGAGTTTCGGTTCGTGTTTCAGCGCACGCTCTTTGCGAAGCTTTAAAGCAAAACGTTAGTGTCTAATTAAATAAAAACAACTTAGTGTTATAAGGTCGTTTATTTCTAGTTTTAATATGTCTTTTATACATCATAGCTTGGCACGTGGCTGTGCTCTGTACAACAAACCAACCTGTTGCATAAATCGCCCAGCTCGTGTTTTGAAAATGAACAAAGATGTTAATTTATTTTTTACAATTTGTGAAATTGAACATCGGCCAACGACTTGAGGAAGAAATGTTTTGGCTACAGACGAAAGATGCAATTTTATAGTTCCTACATAGTGTATACTTTCTTGAGGCCTGGCATGGCCTAGCGCGTTAAGGCGTGACGGTCAATCCAACTATTCGTTGGTAAAAGAGTAGCCCAAGAGTTGGCGGTGGGTGGTGATGACTAGTTGCCTTCCCTCTAGTCTTACACTGCTAAATTAGGAACGGCTAGCACAGATAGCCCTCGAGTAGCTTCGCGCGAAATTCAAAAACAAACAAAACAAACAATTTCCTGTATGTAGTTTTGCACTGTACAACAATAGGTACACCACTGCCTCCATGTATATACATATTCATATATACATCTAGTGATATTTGACTAACAAATTAAACGTGCTTTATGCCATAATTGTTTATAATTGCGAAACTAAAATGTTCTGTTTCGACCACATTTGTTCTGTCTGATGATAACAAGAACAAACGTAGCCCTAAAATGTCGTAAGACACCTTATTTTGCATTAATAAATATTCATGATTTAGAGCTCGTATTTGTTTTATTAGCATCGTCTCTAGTTTTGAATCGATACACCATTTCCTGCGTGTTGAAAATATTTTACATATTTCACAAATATATAAAATTAGTACAGACGCGGAAGCCAAAGCGTGTGTGTGTTTGCTTGTAGTAAAGCCACATCGGGCTATCTGCTGAGCCCACCGAGGGAGCCCCGCTGGTACAGCAGTAAGTCTCCGGATTTACAACGCTAAAACAGGAGTTCGATTCCCTCGGTGGGCTCAGCAGATAGCCCAATGTGGCTTTGCTATGAGAAAACACACACGCCGAGGGGAATCGAACCCCTGATTTTAGCGTTGTAAATCCGGAGACTTACCGCTGTACCAGCGGGGAGCAGAGACCCAACTTACAGGATTGTTAAATTAAACATAAATTTTCTGAATTATGGGAAACTTTCGTTAGATATTCCTACATGTCTTAGATATGTTTTTTTTTGTTTTTTTTTTAAGAATTTGGTTGTGTCACATGTTCTGTGAGTAATGAGACAGGTGGCTAAGATGATACGTTAAATAGATGACAAATCACTCACTTTGCGATATTAGGTTGGAGAAAACTGCCATTTACGGAAATAAATCTTTTATTGAACAACGCATCGCCAGCCTGATTTAATGGACACAAACACAGGGAACATTTAACAAATTTGAAGATATAATGGATTTGTAAAAAGTCTGGAAAAGTATCACTTGTGTTGTGTCCAACAGGATATCTCGTTTGTTTAAGGTGAACGGTTAAAATGTCTCGTGCTTTCAAATGTCTTTTAGGCCTACAGTGATCTAAAGTTTATATAGGAATGCGAAGAACAGGCATTATTGGTGCCATTAATGTATTCCAGTGAAGTGAATTATTTAGTCAGACAAATTGTTTAAAATGCCAAAGCCCCTGGTGGAAGTTCTGTTTTTAAGACTGGTGTTTTAATGGAGGACGATTAGGGTTTTAGCCGTGATGTTGTTGTTCTAGGATAACACTAACGTATTTTATTTTCATGACTAGTGTCTTAAGGGAGAATGGTGAGAAATTTAGCATTTTTAGAAAGACAAACAATCTACCGTGTTAATAAACACAAAGCTATGCAATGTGCTATCTGTGCTCTGCCCACTCGAGGGCTATCTACATTAGTCGTCCCTAATTTACCACTGATATACTAGAGGGGAGGCAACTAGTCAACATCACCCACTGCCAACTCCTGGGCTATCCTTTTACCAACGAAAATGGGTTTGACAGTCACATTATAACGCCTTCACGGATGAAACGGTAAGGGTTTTCGGTAATAATGAAACAAGGAACATGAGGTTTTGGATAAAGTAAAAAAAAGTGTTTAGGTACATTAGACGGATACTAGTGTTTAGGTGGAGAAAAAATAGGACTTCGGTGTAAACATATACGTGAAAGTGTACCAATCATATTTCACTAATTTTCTGTGTCCCGGATCTTTGATTCCCTGTTGTGAGCAACGCCCCATTGTGTCAATTAATTTGTTTATCTCTTGATGTATTTATTTGTTGTTAAGCACAAAGCTAAACAGTGGACTATCTGTGCTCTGCTTATCATGGGTATCGAAACCCGGTTTCTAGCCCCTTGTTAAATATTCCTCCTTATTTTCCTTCAGGTGTTTTAATGGTAACCAAGGTTTCGTTTGATTAAATACATAGAATTTTCACATGTTGTCTAGGTCTAAAAGTTGTACATATAGAACATGTAGTAAAAAAAACAAGTAGGCCTGAATAACGAATGCTATTTATTTGTATATCAAATGCTTTATGTATATATATATATATATGTTTGTTAACCAAATAAAATAATTACAGCTTCAATACTAACGTATCGCTCAGTTTTGTTGATCAACAACTGACATAGAGCACGTGAGTATTAACTCCTATTAACCCAGTTTCATTGTAACAGTGATTTACTTATATCATTGGTCAACGGTCTATTGTAAACCAAGTACTCCAGTCGTTAAGAGCTTAAAATTAATGGTTGATTGCTCTTAAAGACACAGCTCTCTGTGCTCTGACCACCATGGGCATCGAAGCCCGACTTTTAGCATCCTAAGTCTGCAGACGTAGTGTTCAGGCGTTGGAGGGACGAGATAAAAATTACGGGTTGTTTCACCGTAAATATTTATGATGGGCTACCTGCCTCAGGGAGATAATCCAGAACTCTAGTGTCACAAGCCCTGGAATTTGAAACCTCAGAGATTCTAAATAGCCAAATGTGTAATCCTAAAGCCATAATCGTCAGTCACATGATGAAGGTATCATAACCATTAAGCCTATATTTATGTTACAAGTAATTCCACCTGACACTTGCAAAGATAAAGTCTTACTTTATATCGGAGTTTACGAGAGCGTCTGAGTGATCGTTGGTATTATTCTTCGTTCTGCTAGTTATTGTAACGGTTATTTCTTGATTATGTTAACGCACGAACGAAAAGAAACCGTGGCCTTAGAGGAACACTTCTAGTACTAATTGTGGTTTATTATCTTCAGGGAAGTTGGTGAAAACACAGTGATACAAAAATTGAAGTTTCAGGGCAAAACAAGGTTATCCACATTAGGGCACAATATGAAATGAGAGAAGTTTGAAGATGGAAATTACACCAAGTAATCACGTTACTGTGGTGATAATAGCTAGGATGGTAAATATAACTGTCGTCTACTCTTTGTGTAATTCAGTTATCCTGAAGCAAGATATTGTTTTTTGTAGCTTGTTTTCCACGTGGCTTTTGTAATTAGTTAATATGCTTATTTATTTAGTTCATAGGTCATATTGTACAAGTTAAAATGTATGTGTGGCTTACTGATTTAGTTCATAGGTCACATTTCACGAGTTAAAACGTGTGTGTAACTTAATGATTCAGTTCATAGGTCACATTTCACGAGTTAAAACGTGTGTGTAACTTAATGATTTAGTTCATAGGTCACATTTCACGAGTTAAAACGTGTGTGTAACTTAATGATTCAGTTCATAGGTCACATTTCACGAGTTAAAACTGTGTGTAACTTAATGATTTAGTTCATAGGTCACATTTCACGAGTTAAAACGTGTGTGTGAGTTATCGATGCACTTCTAGAGCGATGTTTTAAATGGCAAGTTTGCGTAACGATAAGAGATAATTTTAACACCTACCACTGTTCATTAGACGCTCAGCGGAAAGCCTAAAAGTTTAAAAAGCTAAAAATTGGGTTTCAAAACTAGTGGTGAGTACAGCACAAGTATCCCAAACAAACAAAAACAGTTAGCAAACTTAAATAGTTAAACCTAATGTGATTGTAGGTCTTATCTACTATTATATAAAAATGAAAATATATATCTTATCTCCTATTATATAAAAAATGTTGATATGCGTTTTGTCCACTATTCTATAAAGAATGATAATATGTATCTTATCTACAATTCTATAAAGAATGATAATATGTATCTTATTCACTATTCTATAAATGGTGATAATATAGGTCTTATCTATTATTACATAAAAACAATGATATTGTAGGTGTTATCCACTCTTGTGTAAATCAGAAAATAACACATTGCAGTACAATAAGATATTGTACTAACGACCTCTACCGGGATATAGATGAAAAAATAAATATTACGCCATTAAAAGTAGGAACAGAAATCTGAATACGAGTTTGGATAGAGAGAGTTTAGAACTAAATTAATTTCGATAAATCATCCCACGTGGTTGTGTATTTATTCCTATTGTATATGTAACAATAAAAAAATCGATTTTTTCTTTTGAATCAATCAAACACGTGAGAGTATAATTGAAAAGTTAGATTCTCATGAAAGAAGAAAAAACGACATTAATATTACGTTTACAGATTCTGGATTTATAATCCAGTTTCGTCTCTCACGTATTTCTGTAGGATATTAATGCTCATATGACCTTAGCACTGTATGTATGGAGGACTCCACCCTTACCTCCCCTCATTATTCTGAACGTGAATAACAGAAGGATGTTGTTCGATCAAACACTGGTGAAGCTAGCTAACAAGACTCGACTCTATCGTGCGGGTAATACTACGACGTAAAAAAAAGTTCTACGTTGAAATGGAATGGAAACTCACATGTGAGAGCTGGAGTCATCGATCCAATAGTTTAATATTAACAATTGAACGGGATGACAGAGATTTCGATTTAAGCTTCGAATACTAAAGCTTAATTCCGTGATTACAGTGTATCAGTTACTTTTGGAAAATATCTTTCAACGATTTTGTACAGACAGGTTTTCATATATAACAAACAGAAATGTTGATGTCATGACGTCACGAGTTACCATAGCAACGTTGGCTGTTCTACGTAATTTTGTTGATTAATATTAACTTATAATTTGGGAAACGAAGTATATTTTTTATAGATGTCGTTAGTGTGTGTTTGTTCAAATAATATTCATTAAGTTTAACATCAAAAATTCACCAAGAACCTATTGAAATGTGATGTAGTACATCTTAGTGACTGGAGGTTCACTTAGAATCTTTGTTACATGTTAGTTTACACACATAAATATACAGTAATGCTAGAGGGAGAGAATTCTAATTTATTTACAGACTTTTCACTCAATTTTCAAACTTACTGTGTAGGTACTTTGCACTTAGCTAGTTGATATCTTCGTAAATAGGGTGGCAGACGTTGTAAACATGTATTAACCTACCTCTGAAAAGTTTGTGTACCACAATGGCCAGTCGCTTGTTTGTACCACAATGGTCAATCTCTTGTTTGACTTTGTTTCTGCATTGAAATATGAACTCGAGTTGAAGAGTAATTCTGATGTACAAGTCTGGGGTGAGAGGTCATTGACAAAGGAAGTCTTGGATTGTGGGATACCGCAATCTAATAGCGTGACGTCATCATTAGTTCCGGTTTTCTTTTCTTTTGCGTATAACATTTCCTATCCACTCAATTGACCTGATATTTGCCATAACTGACCACTAAGATCGTTCAGCAAGGTCACGACATCACAGTGGTTAACGATTTTACGTTATGCGTTCCATTAGGCTTAGCATTATATTTTCATATGTTTTTCTTCTTCCTATATCTCCACGTTGTTCTCTGCTTCACATTTCGTGGATTTGCAGCTTGTGATGTCTTACCTACTAGAAATCAATGTACCCAAGGACACATCCATAACTATACATATATGTTAGGAGATTATCACACCGAATTTCAAGTAAATGAAATCCAAAACGTTACAAGTTCTCAATAGTTCTGGAATTAGTGAATCCGTATTTTTGACTTCAATAATATATTAACCCGTCAGAACGATTACGTTTAATTTTATAAATTTAAAAATCAGATTTTGTAACCTGTAAAAGCTGGTACAATTTCAAATGAATGAAGATAATTCTTTACGAAATACCGCTGATAACTGGACAAATATTTGCCTATTTTGTGTGTCTATGGATCATATCAGAAGGTTTTTGGTCATCCAGAAATAGGTTTATTTTGTCTTTGTTTGGTTTACTCCTGCGTAAGTTACACAAAGCCACCAAATTTGACTTATGTATATAAATAACTATTTTACAAATAAGAAACAAATAAACAGTAATAAAAATACAGATAATTTACTGCAATTCGTAATGAAAAGGGATATTATTTACCCTGCTGAACTGAACAGAAGTAACAATAGTTATCAGAAATTTCACGTTAGGGTTGAGTGTTAGTAGGAACACAGCTTGAGCTGCCCCTAGTGGCTCAGCGGTATGTCTGCGGACTTACAACGCTAAAACCAGGTTTCGATACCCGTGGTGGGCAGAGCACAGATAGCCCATTGTGCTTAATTCAAAACAACAATAACAGTTTGAGCTTCAACCCAAAAAGTGTGGTTCGAGCTTTCAGGCACTTGTTATTATTTCAATTTTATTATACAAAACAAGACGTAAACGTATCAGGTTGTTTATAAAGGGTATAACTAAATAATGGGTTATTTTTTCTACTGTGGGAAATCAAACCCCGGAAATGTTGTGTGTCTTTATGTGTGGTAAGTAGTTTGTGTGAATGTTGTGTGTCTTTATGTGTGGTAAGTAGTTTGTGTGAATGTTGTGTGTCTTTATGTGTGGTAAGTAGTTTGTGTGAATGTTGTGTGTCTTTATGTGTGGTAAGTAGTTTGTGTGAATGTTGTGTGTCTTTATGTGTGGTAAGTAGTTTGTGTGAATGTTGTGTGTCTTTATGTGTGGTAAGTAGTTTGTGTGAATGTTGTGTGTCTTTATGTGTGGTAAGTAGTTTGTGTGTGAATGTTGTGTGTCTTTATGTGTGGTAAGTAGTTTGTAATGTTGTGTGTCTTTATGTGGTAAAGTAGTTTGTGTGAATGTTGTGTGTCTTTATGTGTGGTAAATGTAGTTGGTAAGTAGTTGAAATGTGTTGTGTGTCTTTATGTGTGGTAAGTAGTTTGTGTGAATGTTGTGTGTCTTTATGTGTGGTAAGTAGTTTTATGTGTGAATGTTGTGTGTCTTTATGTGTGGTAAGTAGTTTGTGTGAATGTTGTGTGTCTTTATGTGTGTGGTAAGTAGTGTGTGTGAATGTTGTGTGTCTTTATGTGTGTGTAAGTAGTTGTGTGTTGTGTGTCTTTATGTGTGTGTAGTTTATGTGTGGTAAGTAGTTAAGTAGTTGTGTGAATGTTGTGTGTCTTTATGTGTGGTAAGTAGTTGGTGTGAAGTAGTTGTCTTTATGTGTGAATGTTGTGTGTGTTGTGTGTCTTTATGTTTATGTGTGGTAAGTAGTTTGTGTGAATGTTGTGTGTCTTTATGTGTGGTAAGTAGTTTGTGTGAATGTTGTGTGTCTTTATGTGTGGTAAGTAGTTTGTGTGAATGTTGTGTGTCTTTATGTGTGGTAAGTAGTTTGTGTGAATGTTGTGTGTCTTTATGTGTGGTAAGTAGTTTGTGTGAATGTTGTGTGTCTTTATGTGTGGTAAGTAGTTGGTGTGAATGTTGTGTGTCTTTATGTGTGGTAAGTAGTTTGTGTGAATGTTGTGTGTCTTTATGTGTGGTAAGTAGTTTGTGTGAATGTTGTGTGTCTTTATGTGTGGTAAGTAGTTGGTGTGAATGTTGTGTGTGTCTTTATGTGTGGTAAGTAGTTTGTGTGAATGTTGTGTGTCTTTATGTGTGGTAAGTAGTTTGTGTGTGAATGTTGTGTGTCTTTATGTGTGGTAAGTAGTTTGTGTGAATGTTGTGTGTCTTTATGTGTGGTAAGTAGTTTGTGTGAATGTTGTGTGTCTTTATGTGTGGTAAGTAGTTTGTGTGAATGTTGTGTGTCTTTATGTGTGGTAAGTAGTTTGTGTGAATGTTGTGTGTCTTTATGTGTGGTAAGTAGTTTGTGTGTCTTTATGTGTGGTAAGTAGTTGTGAATGTGTGTCTTTATGTGTGGTAAGTAGTTGGTAAGTGTGAATGTTGTGTGTGTTTATGTGTGGTAAGTAGTTTGTGTGTGAATGTTGTGTGTCTTTATGTGTGGTAAGTAGTTTGTGTGAATGTTGTGTGTCTTTATGTGTGGTAAGTAGTTGTGAATGTTGTGTGAATGTTGTGTGTCTTTATGTGTATGTTGTGTGTGTGTCTTTATGTGTGGTAAGTAGTTTGTGTGAATGTTGTGTGTCTTTATGTGTGGTAAGTAGTTTGTGTGAATGTTGTGTGTCTTTATGTGTGGTAAGTAGTTTTGTGTGAATGTTGTGTGTCTTTATGTGTGGTAAGTAGTTTGTGTGAATGTTGTGTGTCTTTATGTGTGGTAAGTAGTTTGTGTGAATGTTGTGTGTCTTTATGTGTGGTAAGTAGTTTGTGTGAATGTTGTGTGTCTTTATGTGTGGTAAGTAGTTTGTGTGAATGTTGTGTGTCTTTATGTGTGGTAAGTAGTTTGTGTGTCTTTATGTGTGAATGTTGTGTGTCTTTATGTGTGGTAAGTAGTTTGTGTGAATGAATGTTGTGTGTCTTTATGTGTGTGTAAGTTGTTTGTCTTTATGTGTGAATGTTGTGTGTCTTTATGTGTGGTAAGTTTGTGTGTTTGTGTGAATGTTGTGTGTCTTTATGTGTGGTAAGTAGTTTGTGTGAATGTTGTGTGTCTTTATGTGTGGTAAGTAGTTGGTGTGAATGTTGTGTGTCTTTATGTGTGGTAAGTAGTTTGTGTGAATGTTGTGTGTCTTTATGTGTGGTAAGTAGTTTGTGTGAATGTTGTGTGTCTTTATGTGTGGTAAGTAGTTTGTGAATGAAAGTGTTGTGTGAATGTTGTGTGTCTTTATGTGTGGTAAGTAGTTTGTGTGAATGTTGTGTGTCTTTATGTGTGGTAAGTAGTTTGTGTGAATGTTGTGTGTCTTTATGTGTGGTAAGTAGTTTTATGTGTGAATGTTGTGTGTCTTTATGTGTGGTAAGTAGTTTGTGTGAATGTTGTGTGTCTTTATGTGTGGTAAGTAGTTTGTGTGAATGTTGTGTGTCTTTATGTGTGGTAAGTAGGTTTTGTGAATGTTGTGTGTCTTTATGTGTGGTAAGTAGTTTGTGTGTCTTTATGTGTGGTAAGTAGTTTGTGTGAATGTTGTGTGTCTTTATGTGTGGTAAGTAGTTTGTGTGAATGTTGTGTGTCTTTATGTGTGGTAAGTAGTTTGTGTTTGAATGTTTTATGTGTGTAGTTTGTGTGAATGTTGTGTGTCTTTATGTGTGGTAAGTAGTTTGTGTGTTGTGTGTCTTTATGTGTGGTAAAGTAGTTGTGTGAATGTTGTGTGTCTTTATGTGTGGTAAGTAGTTTGTGTGAATGTTGTGTGTCTTTATGTGTGGTAAGTAGTTTGTGTGAATGTTGTGTGTCTTTATGTGTGGTAAGTAGTTTGTGTGAATGTTGTGTGTCTTTATGTGTGGTAAGTAGTTTGTGTGAATGTTGTGTGTCTTTATGTGTGGTAAGTAGTTTGTGTGAATGTTGTGTGTCTTTATGTGTGGTAAGTAGTTTGTGTGAATGAATGTTGTGTGTCTTTATGTGTGGTAAGTAGTTTGTGTGAATGTTGTGTGTCTTTATGTGTGGTAAGTAGTTTGTGTGATGTGTGTAAGTAGTGTGTGTTGTGTGTCTTTATGTGTGGTAAGTAGTTTGTGAATGTTGTGTGTCTTTATGTGTGGTAAGTAGTTTGTGTGAATGTTGTGTGTCTTTATGTGTGGTAAGTTTATGTGTGGTAAGTAGTAAGTAGTTGTGTGTGAATGTTGTGTGTCTTTATGTGTGGTAAGTTGTTGGTGTGAATGTTGTGTGTCTTTATGTGTGGTAAGTAGTTTGTGTGAAGTTGTGTGTCTTTATGTGTGGTAAGTAGTTTGTGTGAATGTTGTGTGTCTTTATGTGTGGTAAGTAGTAAGTTGTGTGTCTTTAGTTGGTAAGTAGTTTGTGTGAATGTTGTGTGTCTTTATGTGTGGTAAGTAGTTTGTGTGAATGTTGTGTGTCTTTATGTGTGGTAAGTAGTTTGTGTGAATGTTGTGTGTCTTTATGTGTGGTAAGTAGTTTGTTGAATGTGAATGTTGTGTGTCTTTATGTGTGGTAAGTAGTTTGTGTGAATGTTGTGTGTCTTTATGTGTGGTAAGTAGTTTGTGTGTGGTAAGAATGTTGTGTGTCTTTATGTGTGGTAAGTAGTTTGTGTGTGAATGTTGTGTGTCTTTATGTGTGGTAAGTAGTTTGTGTGAATGTTGTGTGTCTTTATGTGTGGTAAGTAGTTTGTGTGAATGTTGTGTGTCTTTATGTGTGGTAAGTAGTTTGTGTGAATGTTGTGTGTCTTTATGTGTGGTAAGTAGTAGTTGTGTGAATGTTGTGTGTCTTTATGTGTGGTAAGTAGTTTGTGTGAATGTTGTGTGTCTTTATGTGTGGTAAGTAGTTTGTGTGAATGTTGTGTGTCTTTATGTGTGGTAAGTAGTTTGTGTGAATGTTGTGTGTCTTTATGTGTGGTAAGTTGTGTGTCTTTATGTGTGGTAAGTGTTGTGTGAATTTATGTGTCTTTATGTGTGGTAAGTAGTTTGTGTGAATGTGTTTTATGTGTGTGTTGTGAATGTTGTGTGTGTGTCTTTATGTGTGGTAAGTAGTTTGTGTGAATGTTGTGTGTCTTTATGTGTGGTAAGTAGTTTGTGTGAATGTTGTGTGTCTTTATGTGTGGTAAGTAGTTGGTGTGAATGTTGTGTGTCTTTATGTGTGGTAAGTAGTTTGTGTGAATGTTGTGTGTCTTTATGTGTGGTAAGTAGTTGGTGTGAATGTTGTGTGTCTTTATGTGTGGTAAGTAGTTTGTGTGAATGTTGTGTGTCTTTATGTGTGGTAAGTAGTTTGTGTGAATGTTGTGTGTCTTTATGTGTGGTAAGTAGTTAGTTTGTGTGAATGTTGTGTGTCTTTATGTGTGGTAAGTAGTTTGTGTGAATGTTGTGTGTCTTTATGTGTGGTAAGTAGTTTGTGTGAATGTTGTGTGTCTTTATGTGTGGTAAGTAGTTTGTGTGAATGTTGTGTGTCTTTATGTGTGGTAAGTAGTTTGTGTGAATGTTGTGTGTCTTTATGTGTGGTAAGTTGTTTGTCTTTATGTGTGAATGTTGTGTGTCTTTATGTGTGGTATGTGTGTGTAAGTAGTTTGTGTGAATGTTGTGTGTCTTTATGTGTGGTAAGTAGTTTGTGTGAATGTTGTGTGTCTTTATGTGTGGTAAGTAGTTTGTGTGAATGTTGTGTGTCTTTATGTGTGGTAAGTAGTTTGTGTGAATGTTGTGTGTCTTTATGTGTGGTAAGTAGTTTGTGTGAATGTTGTGTGTCTTTATGTGTGGTAAGTAGTTTGTGTGAATGTTGTGTGTCTTTATGTGTGGTAAGTAGTTTGTGTGAATGTTGTGTGTCTTTATGTGTGGTAAGTAGTTGTGTGTGAATGTTGTGTGTCTTTATGTGTGGTAAGTAGTTTGTGTGAATGTTGTGTGTCTTTATGTGTGGTAAGTAGTTTGTGTGTGAATGTTGTGTGTCTTTATGTGTGGTAAGTAGTAGTTTTGTGTGAATGTTGTGTGTCTTTATGTGTGGTAAGTAGTTTGTGTGAATGTTGTGTGTCTTTATGTGTGGTAAGTAGTTTGTGTGAATGTTGTGTGTCTTTATGTGTGGTAAGTAGTTTGTGTGAATGTTGTGTGTCTTTATGTGTGGTAAGTAGTTTGTGTGAATGTTGTGTGTCTTTATGTGTGGTAAGTAGTTTGTGTGAATGTTGTGTGTCTTTATGTGTGGTAAGTAGTTGTGTGTGTGAATGTTGTGTGTCTTTATGTGTGGTAAGTAAGTTTGTGTGAATGTTGTGTGTCTTTATGTGTGGTAAGTAGTGTTGTGTGTCTTTATGTCTTTATGTGTGGTAAGTAGTTTGTGTGAATGTTGTGTGTCTTTATGTGTGGTAAGTAGTTTGTGTGAATGTTGTGTGTCTTTATGTGTGGTAAGTAGTTTGTGTGAATGTTGTGTGTCTTTATGTGTAAGTAGTAAGTAGTTGTGTGTGTGGAAAGTAGTTGTTGTGTGTCTTTATGTGTGGTAAGTAGTTTGTGTGTCTTTATGTGTGTCTTTATGTTGTGTGTGTGGTAAGTAGTTTGTGTGAATGTGTGTGTGTCTTTATGTGTGGTAAGTAGTTTGTGTGAATGTTGTGTGTCTTTATGTGTGGTAAGTAGTTTGTGTGTGAATGTTGTGTGTCTTTATGTGTGGTAAGTAGTTTGTGTGAATGTTGTGTGTCTTTATGTGTGGTAAGTAGTTGGTGTGAATGTTGTGTGTCTTTATGTGTGGTAAGTTGTTTGTGTGAATGTTGTGTGTCTTTATGTGTGGTAAGTAGTTTGTGTGAATGTTGTGTGTCTTTATGTGTGGTAAGTAGTTTGTGTGAATGTTGTGTGTCTTTATGTGTGGTAAGTAGTTGTGTGAATGTTGTGTGTCTTTATGTGTGGTAAGTAGTTTGTGTGAATGTTGTGTGTCTTTATGTGTGGTAAGTAGTTGAATGTGTGTGTGTCTTTATGTGTGGTAAGTGTTGTGTGTTGTGTGTCTTTATGTGTGGTAAGTAGTTTGTGTGAATGTTGTGTGTCTTTATGTGTGGTAAGTAGTTTGTGTGAATGTTGTGTGTCTTTATGTGTGGTAAGTAATGTTGTTGTCTTTATGTGTGAATGTTGAATGTTGTGTGTCTTTATGTGTGGTAAGTAGTTTGTGTGAATGTTGTGTGTCTTGTAAGTAGTTTGTGTGAATGTTGTGTGTCTTTATGTGTGGTAAGTAGTTTGTGTGAATGTTGTGTGTCTTTATGTGTGGTAAGTAGTTTGTGTGAATGTTGTGTGTCTTTATGTGTGGTAAGTAGTTTGTGTGAATGTTGTGTGTCTTTATGTGTGGTAAGTAGTTTGTGTAGTTGATGTTGTGTGTCTTTATGTGTGGTAAGTAGTTTGTGTGTGAATGTTGTGTGTCTTTATGTGTGGTAAGTAGTTTGTGTGAATGTTGTGTGTCTTTATGTGTGGTAAGTAGTTTGTGTGTGAATGTTGTGTGTCTTTATGTGTGGTAAGTAGTTTGTGTGAATGTTGTGTGTCTTTATGTGTGGTAAGTAGTTTGTGTGAATGTTGTGTGTCTTTATGTGTGGTAAGTAGTTTGTGTGAATGTTGTGTGTCTTTATGTGTGGTAAGTAGTTGTGTGAATGTTGTGTGTCTTTATGTGTGGTAAGTAGTTGTGTGTGAATGTTGTGTGTCTTTATGTGTGGTAAGTAGTTTTGTGTGTCTTTATGTGTGGTAAGTAGTTGTCTTTATGTGTGAATGTGTGTTTTTATGTGTGGTAAGTAGTTTGTGTGAATGTTGTGTGTCTTTATGTGTGGTAAGTAAGTTTGTGTGAATGTGTTGTGTGTCTGTGTGTAAGTTTATGTGAATGTTGTGTGTCTTTATGTGTGTAGAATGTTGTGTGTCTTTATGTGTGGTAAGTAGTGTGTGAATGTTGTGTGTCTTTATGTGTGGTAAGTAGTTTGTGTGAATGTTGTGTGTCTTTATGTGTGGTAAGTAGTTTGTGTGAATGTTGTGTGTCTTTATGTGTGGTAAGTAGTTTGTGTGAATGTTGTGTGTCTTTATGTGTGGTAAGTAGTTTGTGTGAATGTTGTGTGTCTTTATGTGTGGTAAGTAGTTTGTGTGAATGTTGTGTGTCTTTATGTGTGGTAAGTAGTTTGTGTGAATGTTGTGTGTCTTTATGTGTGGTAAGTAGTTTGTGTGAATGTTGTGTGTCTTTATGTGTGGTAAGTAGTTTGTTGTGAATGTTGTGTGTCTTTATGTGTGGTAAGTAGTTTGTGTGAATGTTGTGTGTCTTTATGTGTGGTAAGTAGTTTGTTGTGAAAGTAGTTGTGTGTGTTTATGTGTGTCTTTATGTGTGGTAAGTGTTGTGTGAATGTTGTGTGTCTTTATGTGTGGTAAGTAGTTTGTGTGAATGTTGTGTGTCTTTATGTGTGGTAAGTAGTTTGTGTGAATGTTGTGTGTCTTTATGTGTGGTAAGTAGTTTGTGTGAATGTTGTGTGTCTTTATGTGTGGTAAGTAGTTTGTGTGAATGTTGTGTGTCTTTATGTGTGGTAAGTAGTTTGTGTGAATGTTGTGTGTCTTTATGTGTGGTAAGTAGTTTGTGTGTCTTTATGTGTGGTAAGTAGTTGGTGTGAATGTTGTGTGTCTTTATGTGTGGTAAGTAAGTAGTTGTCTTTATGTGTGAATGTTGTGTGTCTTTATGTGTGGTAAGTAGTTGGTGTGAATGTTGTGTGTCTTTATGTGTGGTAAGTAGTTAGTTTGTGTGAATGTTGTGTGTCTTTATGTGTGGTAAGTAGTTTGTGTGAATGTTGTGTGTCTTTATGTGTGGTAAGTAGTTTGTGTGAATGTTGTGTGTCTTTATGTGTGGTAAGTAGTTGTGTGTGAATGTTGTGTGTCTTTATGTGTGGTAAGTAGTTTGTGTGAATGTTGTGTGTCTTTATGTGTGTGTCTTTATGTGTGGTGTGGTAAGTAGTTTGTGTGAATGTTGTGTGTCTTTATGTGTGGTAAGTAGTTGGTGTGAATGTTGTGTGTCTTTATGTGTGGTAAGTAGTTTGTGTGAATGTTGTGTGTCTTTATGTGTGGTAAGTAGTTTGTGTGAATGTTGTGTGTCTTTATGTGTGGTAAGTAGTTTGTGTGAATGTTGTGTGTCTTTATGTGTTAAGTAGTTGAATGTTGTGTGTCTTGTGTGGTGTGTGGTAAGTATGTTGGTAAGTGTGAATGTTGTGTGTCTTTATGTGTGGTAAGTAGTTTGTGTGAATGTTGTGTGTCTTTATGTGTGGTAAGTAGTTTGTGTGAATGTTGTGTGTCTTTATGTGTGGTAAGTAGTTTGTGTGAATGTTGTGTGTCTTTATGTGTGTAAGTAAGTAGTTTGTGTGAATGTTGTGTGTCTTTATGTGTGGTAAGTAGTTTGTGTGAATGTTGTGTGTCTTTATGTGTGGTAAGTAGTTTGTGTGAATGTTGTGTGTCTTTATGTGTGGTAAGTAGTTTGTGTGAATGTTGTGTGTCTTTATGTGTGGTAAGTAGTTTGTGTGAATGTTGTGTGTCTTTATGTGTGGTAAGTAGTTTGTGTGAATGTTGTGTGTCTTTATGTGTGGTAAGTAGTTGTGTGTGTGTGTGGTAAGTAGTCTTTATGTTGTGTGTCTTTATGTGTGTTAGTTTGTGTGAATGTTGTGTGTCTTTATGTGTGGTAAGTAGTTTGTGTGAATGTTGTGTGTCTTTATGTGTGGTAAGTAGTTTGTGTGAATGTTGTGTGTCTTTATGTGTGGTAAGTAGTTTGTGTGAATGTTGTGTGTCTTTATGTGTGGTAAGTAGTTTGTGTGTGAATGTTGTGTGTCTTTATGTGTGGTAAGTAGTTGTTGTGTGAATGTTGTGTGTCTTTATGTGTGGTAAGTAGTTGGTGTGTGATGTTGTGTGTCTTTATGTGTGGTAAGTAGTTGGTGTGAATGTTGTGTGTCTTTATGTGTGGTAAGTTGTTGGTGTGAATGTTGTTGTGTGTCTTTATGTTGGTAAGTAGTTGTCTTTATGTGTGAATGTTGTGTTTTATGTGTGGTAAGTAGTTTGTGTGAATGTTGTGTGTCTTTATGTGTGGTAAGTAGTTTGTGTGAATGTTGTGTGTCTTTATGTGTGGTAAGTAGTTGTTGTGTGAATGTTGTGTGTCTTTATGTGTGGTAAGTAGTTTGTGTGAATGTTGTGTGTCTTTATGTGTGGTAAGTAGTTGTGAATGTTGTGTGTCTTTATGTGTGGTAAGTAGTTTGTGTGAATGTTGTGTGTCTTTATGTGTGGTAAGTAGTTTGTGTGAATGTTGTGTGTCTTTATGTGTGGTAAGTAGTTTGTGTGAATGTTGTGTGTCTTTATGTGTGGTAAGTAGTTTGTGTGAATGTTGTGTGTCTTTATGTGTGGTAAGTAGTTTGTGTGAATGTTGTGTGTCTTTATGTGTGGTAAGTAGTTTGTGTGAATGTTGTGTGTCTTTATGTGTGTGGTTTGTGTGAATGATGTGTGTCTTTATGTGTGGTAAGTAATTTGTGTGTCTTTATGTGTGGTAAGTAGTTTGTGTGAATGTTGTGTGTCTTTATGTGTGGTAAGTAGTTTGTGTGAATGTTGTGTGTCTTTATGTGTGGTAAGTAGTTTGTGTGAATGTTGTGTGTCTTTATGTGTGGTAAGTAGTTGGTGTGAATGTTGTGTGTCTTTATGTGTGGTAAGTAGTTTGTGTGAATGTTGTGTGTCTTTATGTGTGGTAAGTAGTTTGTGTGAATGTTGTGTGTCTTTATGTGTGGTAAGTAGTTTGTTGTGAATGTTGTGTGTCTTTATGTGTGGTAAGTAGTTTGTGTGAATGTTGTGTGTCTTTATGTGTGGTAAGTAGTTGGTGTGAATGTTGTGTGTCTTTATGTGTGGTAAGTAGTTTGTGTGAATGTTGTGTGTCTTTATGTGTGGTAAGTAGTTGGTGTGAATGTTGTGTGTCTTTATGTGTGGTAAGTAGTTGTGTGTGTGAAGTAGTTGTTGTTGTGTCTTTATGTGTGTTTGTAAATGTTGTTGTCTTTATGTGTGGTAAGTAGTTTGTTGTTTGTGTGTCTTTATGTGTGGTAAGTTTGTGTAGTTTGTGTGTGAATGTTGTGTGTCTTTATGTGTGGTAAGTAGTTTGTGTGAATGTTGTGTGTCTTTATGTGTGGTAAGTAGTTGGTGTGAATGTTGTGTGTCTTTATGTGTGGTAAGTAGTTTGTGTGAATGTTGTGTGTCTTTATGAATGTTGTGTGAATGTTGTGTGTCTTTATGTGTGGTAAGTAGTTTGTGTGAATGTTGTGTGTCTTTATGTGTGGTAAGTAGTTGGTGTGAATGTTGTGTGTCTTTATGTGTGGTAAGTAGTTGGTGTGAATGTTGTGTGTCTTTATGTGTGGTAAGTAGTTGGTGTGTGAATGTTGTGTGTCTTTATGTGTGGTAAGTAAGTAGTTGTGTGAATGTTGTGTGTCTTTATGTGTGGTAAGTAGTTTGTGTGTAATGTTGTGTGTCTTTATGTGTGGTAAGTAGTTTGTGTGAATGTTGTGTGTCTTTATGTGTGTGTAATGTAGTTTGTGTGAATGTTGTGTGTCTTTATGTGTGGTAAGTAGTTTGTGTGTGAATGTTGTGTGTCTTTATGTGTGGTAAGTAGTTTGTGAATGTTGTGTGTCTTTATGTGTGGTAAGTAGTTGTGAATGTTGTGTGTCTTTATGTGTGGTAAGTAGTTTGTGAATGTTGTGTGTCTTTATGTGTGTAAGTAGTAGGTATGTTGTGTGTGTGGTAAGTAGTTTGTTGTTGTGTGTGTTTTATGTGTAAGTAGTTTGTGTGTGAATGTTGTGTGTCTTTATGTGTGGTAAGTAGTTTGTGTGAATGTTGTGTGTCTTTATGTGTGGTAAGTAGTTTGTGTGAATGTTGTGTGTCTTTATGTGTGGTAAGTAGTTTGTGTGAATGTTGTGTGTCTTTATGTGTGGTAAGTAGTTTGTGTGAATGTTGTGTGTCTTTATGTGTGTAGTTTGTAAGTAGTTTGTGTGAATGTTGTGTGTCTTTATGTGTGGTAAGTAGTTTGTGTGAATGTTGTGTGTTTTATGTGTGGTAAGTAGTTTGTGTGGTGTGTAGTTATGTGTGGTAAGTAGTTTGTGTGAATGTTGTGTGTCTTTATGTGTGGTAAGTAGTTTGTGTGAATGTTGTGTGTCTTTATGTGTGGTAAGTAGTTTGTGTGAATGTTGTGTGTCTTTATGTGTGGTAAGTAGTTGGTGTGAATGTTGTGTGTCTTTATGTGTGGTAAGTAGTTTGTGTGAATGTTGTGTGTCTTTATGTGTGGTAAGTAGTTGTTGTGTGTGTGGTAATGTTGTGTGTCTTTGTCTTTATGTGTGTAAGTAGTTGGTGTGAATGTTGTGTGTCTTTATGTGTGGTAAGTAGTTGGTGTGAATGTTGTGTGTCTTTATGTGTGGTAAGTAAAGTAGTTGGTGTGAAGTTGTTGTCTTTATGTGTGAATGTTGTGTGTGTCTTTATGTGTGGTAAGTAGTTAGTTTGTGTGAATGTTGTGTGTCTTTATGTGTGGTAAGTAGTTTGTGTGAATGTTGTGTGTCTTTATGTGTGGTAAGTAGTTTGTGTGAATGTTGTGTGTCTTTATGTGTGGTAAGTAGTTTGTGTGAATGTTGTGTGTCTTTATGTGTGTAGTTTATGTGTGTGTGTCTTTATGTGTGGTAAGTAGTTTGTGTGTGAATGTTGTGTGTGTTGTGTGTCTTTATGTGTGGTAAGTAGTTTGTGTGAATGTTGTGTGTCTTTATGTGTGGTAATGTTGTGTTGTGTGTCTTTATGTGTGGTAAGTAGTTTGTGTGAATGTTGTGTGTCTTTATGTGTGGTAAGTAGTTGTGTGAATGTTGTGTGTCTTTATGTGTGTAAGTAAGTAGTTGTGTGAATGTTGTGTGTCTTTATGTGTGTAAGTAAGTAGTTTGTGTGAATGTTGTGTGTGTTTTATGTGTGGTAAGTAGTTTGTGTGAATGTTGTGTGTCTTTATGTGTGGTAAGTAGTTTGTGTGAATGTTGTGTGTCTTTATGTGTGTGTAGTAAGTAGTTGTGTGTGTGTGTTGTTGTGTGTCTTTATGTGTGGTAAGTAGTTTGTGTGAATGTTGTGTGTCTTTATGTGTGGTAAGTAGTTTGTGTGAATGTTGTGTGTCTTTATGTGTGGTAAGTAGTTGTGAATGTGTGAATGTTGTGTGTCTTTATGTGTGGTAAGTAGTTGGTGTGAATGTTGTGTGTCTTTTATGTGTGGTAAGTAGTTGTGTGAATGTGTGTGTGAATGTGTGGTAATGTGTGGTAAGTGTGTGAATGTTGTGTGTCTTTATGTGTGGTAAGTAGTTTGTGTGAATGTTGTGTGTCTTTATGTGTGGTAAGTAGTTTGTGTTGTGTGTCTTTATGTGTGGTAAGTAGTTGTTGTGTGAATGTTGTGTGTCTTTATGTGTGGTAAGTAGTTGGTGTGTGAATGTTGTGTGTCTTTATGTGTGGTAAGTAGTTGTGTGTGAATGTTGTGTGTCTTTATGTGTGGTAAGTAGTTTGTGTGATGTGTTGTTGTGTGTCTTTATGTGTGGTAAGTAGTTTGTGTGAATGTTGTGTGTCTTTATGTGTGGTAAGTAGTTTGTGTGAATGTTGTGTGTCTTTATGTGTGGTAAGTAGTTTATGTGAATGTTGTGTGTCTTTATGTGTGGTAAGTAGTTTGTGTGAATGTTGTGTGTCTTTATGTGTGGTAAGTAGTTTGTGTGAATGTTGTGTGTGTCTTTATGTGTGGTAAGTAGTTTGTGTGAATGTTGTGTGTCTTTATGTGTGGTAAGTAGTTTGTGTGAATGTTGTTTGTGTCTTTATGTGTGGTAAGTAGTTGGTGTGAATGTTGTGTGTCTTTATGTGTGGTAAGTAGTTGTGTGTGTCTTTATGTGTGGTAAGTAGTTTGTGTGTCTTTATGTGTGGTAAGTAGTTGGTGTGAATGTTGTGTGTCTTTATGTGTGGTAAGTAGTTGGTGTGAATGTTGTGTGTCTTTATGTGTGGTAAGTAGTTTGTGTGAATGTTGTGTGTCTTTATGTGTGGTAAGTAGTTTGTGTGTGAATGTTGTGTGTCTTTATGTGTGGTAAGTAGTTGGTGTGAATGTTGTGTGTCTTTATGTGTGGTAAGTAGTTTGTGTGAATGTTGTGTGTCTTTATGTGTGGTAAGTAGTTTGTGTGAATGTTGTGTGTCTTTATGTGTGGTAAGTAGTTGGTGTGTGAATGTTGTGTGTCTTTATGTGTGGTAAGTAGTTTGTGTGAATGTTGTGTGTCTTTATGTGTGGTAAGTAGTTTGTGTGAATGTTGTGTGTCTTTATGTGTGGTAAGTAGTTTGTGTGAATGTTGTGTGTCTTTATGTGTGGTAAGTAGTTTGTGTGAATGTTGTGTGTCTTTATGTGTGGTAAGTAGTTTGTGTGAATGTTGTGTGTCTTTATGTGTGGTAAGTAGTTTGTGTGAATGTGTGTGTGTTTATGTGAATTTGTGTGTCTTTGTGTGTGGTAAGTAGTTTGTGTGAATGTTGTGTGTCTTTATGTGTGGTAAGTAGTTGGTGTGAATGTTGTGTGTCTTTATGTGTGGTAAGTAGTTTGTGTGAATGTTGTGTGTCTTTATGTGTGGTAAGTATGTGTGGTAAGTAGTTTGTGTGAATGTTGTGTGTCTTTATGTGTGGTAAGTTGTTGGTGTGAATGTTGTGTGTCTTTATGTGTGGTAAGTAATTTGTGTGAATGTTGTGTGTCTTTATGTGTGGTAAGTAGTTGGTGTGAATGTTGTGTGTCTTTATGTGTGGTAAGTAGTTTGTGTGAATGTTGTGTGTCTTTATGTGTGGTAAGTAGTTTGTGTGAATGTTGTGTGTCTTTATGTGTGGTAAGTAGTTTGTGTGAATGTTGTGTGTCTTTATGTGTGGTAAGTAGTTTGTGTGAATGTTGTGTGTCTTTATGTGTGAAGTAGTTGTGTGAATGTTGTGTGTCTTTATGTGTGGTAAGTAGTTTGTGTGAATGTTGTGTGTCTTTATGTGTGGTAAGTAGTTGGTGTGAATGTTGTGTGTCTTTATGTGTGGTAAGTAGTTGGTGTGAATGAATGTTGTGTGTTGTGTGTCTTTATGTGTGGTAAGTAGTTTGTGTAAGTAATGTTGTGTGTCTTTATGTGTGGTAAGTAGTTTGTGTGAATGTTGTGTGTCTTTATGTGTGGTAAGTAGTTTTGTGTGTGTGTGTCTTTATGTGTGTTGTTTGTGTGAATGTTGTGTGTCTTTATGTGTGGTAAGTAGTTTGTGTGAATGTTGTGTGTCTTTATGTGTGGTAAGTAGTTTGTGTGAATGTTGTGTGTCTTTATGTGTGGTAAGTAGTTGGTGTGAATGTTGTGTGTCTTTATGTGTGGTAAGTAGTTTGTGTGAATGTTGTGTGTCTTTATGTGTGGTAAGTAGTTTGTGTGAATGTTGTGTGTCTTTATGTGTGGTAAGTAGTTTGTGTGAATGTTGTGTGTCTTTATGTGTGGTAAGTAGTTGGTGTGAATGTTGTGTGTGTTGTTTATGTGTGGTAAGTAGTTTGTGTGAATGTTGTGTGTCTTTATGTGTGGTAAGTAGTTGGTGTGAATGTTGTGTGTCTTTATGTGTGGTAAGTAGTTGTTGTGAATGTTGTGTGTCTTTATGTGTGGTAAGTAGTTGGTGTGAATGTTGTGTGTCTTTATGTGTGGTAAGTTTTTGGTGTGAATGTTGTGTGTCTTTATGTGTGGTAAGTAGTTGGTGTGAATGTTGTGTGTCTTTATGTGTGGTAAGTAGTTTGTGTGAATGTTGTGTGTCTTTATGTGTGGTAAGTAGTTGGTGTGAATGTTGTGTGTCTTTATGTGTGGTAAGTAGTTGGTGTGAATGTTGTGTGTCTTTATGTGTGGTAAGTAGTTGGTGTGAATGTTGTGTGTCTTTATGTGTGGTAAGTAGTTGGTGTGAATGTTGTGTGTCTTTATGTGTGGTAAGTAGGTTGTGTGAATGTTGTGTGTCTTTATGTGTGGTAAGTAGTTGGTGTGAATGTTGTGTGTCTTTATGTGTGGTAAGTAGTTGAATGTGTGTGAATGTTGTGTGTCTTTATGTGTGGTAAGTAGTTGTGTGTGAATGTTGTGTGTCTTTATGTGTGGTAAGTAATGTTGTGTGTCTTTATGTGTGGTAAGTAGTTGTGTGTGAATGTTGTGTGTCTTTATGTGTGGTAAGTGTTGTGAATGTTGTGTGTCTTTATGTGTGGTAAGTAGTTTGTGTGAATGTTGTGTGTCTTTATGTGTGGTAAGTAGTTTGTGTGAATGTTGTGTGTCTTTATGTGTGGTAAGTAGTTGGTGTGAATGTTGTGTGTCTTTATGTGTGGTAAGTAGTTTGTGTGTCTTTATGTGTGGTAAGTAGTTGGTGTGAATGTTGTGTGTCTTTATGTGTGGTAAGTAGTTGGTGTGAATGTTGTGTGTCTTTATGTGTGGTAAGTAGTTGGTGTGAATGTTGTGTGTCTTTATGTGTGGTAAGTAGTTGTGTGAATGTTGTGTGTCTTTATGTGTGGTAAGTAGTTTGTGTGAATGTTGTGTGTCTTTATGTGTGGTAAGTAGTTGGTGTGAATGTTGTGTGTCTTTATGTGTGGTAAGTAGTTGTGTGTGAATGTTGTGTGTCTTTATGTGTGGTAAGTAGTTTGTGTGAATGTTGTGTGTCTTTATGTGTGGTAAGTAGTTGGTGTGAATGTTGTGTGTCTTTATGTGTGGTAAGTAGTTTGTGTGTCTTTATGTGTGGTAAGTAGTTTATGTGTGGTAAGTAGTTTGTGTGAATGTTGTGTGTCTTTATGTGTGGTAAGTAGTTTGTGTGAATGTTGTGTGTCTTTATGTGTGGTAAGTAGTTGGTGTGAATGTTGTGTGTCTTTATGTGTGGTAAGTAGTTGGTGTGAATGTTGTGTGTCTTTATGTGTGGTAAGTAGTTGGTGTGAATGTTGTGTGTCTTTATGTGTGGTAAGTAGTTGGTGTGAATGTTGTGTGTCTTTATGTGTGGTAAGTAGTTGGTGTGAATGTTGTGTGTCTTTATGTGTGGTAAGTAGTTTGTGTGAATGTTGTGTGTGTTTTATGTGTGGTAAGTAGTAGTGTCTTTATGTGTTTGTGTGAATGTTGTGTGTCTTTATGTGTGTAAGTAAGTAATGTTGTGTGTCTTTATGTGTGAATTTTGTGTGTCTTTATGTGTGGTAAGTTGTTGGTGTGAATGTTGTGTGTCTTTTGTGTGGTAAGTAGTTTGTGTGAATGTTGTGTGTCTTTATGTGTGGTAAGTAGTTGTTGTGAATGTTGTGTGTCTTTATGTGTGGTAAGTAGTTTGTGTGTTGTGTGTCTTTATGTGTGGTAAGTAGTGTGAATGTTGTGTGTCTTTATGTGTGGTAAGTGTGTTAGTTGTGTGAATGTTGTGTGTCTTTATGTGTGGTAAGTAGTTGGTGTGAATGTTGTGTGTCTTTATGTGTGGTAAGTAGTTGGTGTGAATGTTGTGTGTCTTTATGTGTGGTAAGTAGTTTGTGTGAATGTTGTGTGTCTTTATGTGTGGTAAGTAGTTTGTGTGAATGTTGTGTGTCTTTATGTGTGGTAAGTAGTTTGTGTGAAAGTGTTGTGTGTGTTGTGTGTCTTTATGTGTGGTAAGTAGTTTGTGTGAATGTTGTGTGTCTTTATGTGTGGTAAGTAGTTTGTGTGAATGTTGTGTGTCTTTATGTGTGGTAAGTAGTTGGTGTGAATGTTGTGTGTCTTTATGTGTGGTAAGTAGTTGGTGTGAATGTTGTGTGTCTTTATGTGTGGTAAGTAGTTGGTGTGAATGTTGTGTGTCTTTATGTGTGGTAAGTAGTTGGTGTATGAAGTGTTGTGAATGTTGTGTGTCTTTATGTGTGGTAAGTAGTTTGTGTGAATGTTGTGTGTCTTTATGTGTGGTAAGTAGTTGGTGTGAATGTTGTGTGTCTTTATGTGTGGTAAGTAGTTGTGTGTGTGTGGTAATGTTGTGTGTGTTGTTTATGTGTGGTGAATGTTTGTGTGTGAATGTTGTGTGTTGTGTGTCTTTATGTGTGGTAAGTAGTTGTGTGTGAATGTTGTGTGTCTTTATGTGTGGTAAGTAGTTTGTGTGAATGTTGTGTGTCTTTATGTGTGGTAAGTAGTTGGTGTGAATGTTGTGTGTCTTTATGTGTGGTAAGTAGTTGTGTGAATGTTGTGTGTCTTTATGTGTGGTAAGTAGTTGGTGTGAATGTTGTGTGTCTTTATGTGTGGTAAGTAGTTTGTGTGAATGTTGTGTGTCTTTATGTGTGGTAAGTAGGTTGTGTGAATGTTGTGTGTCTTTATGTGTGGTAAGTAGTTGTGTGAATGTTGTGTGAATGTGTGTGTGTGTGAATGTTGTGTGTCTTTATGTGTGGTAAGTAGTTGGTGTGAATGTTGTGTGTCTTTATGTGTGGTAAGTAGTTGGTGTGAATGTTGTGTGTCTTTATGTGTGGTAAGTAGTTTGTGTGAATGTTGTGTGTCTTTATGTGTGGTAAGTAGTTGGTGTGAATGTTGTGTGTCTTTATGTGTGGTAAGTAGTTGTGTGAATGTTGTGTGTCTTTATGTGTGGTAAGTAGTTGGTGTGAATGTTGTGTGTCTTTATGTGTGGTAAGTAGTTGGTGTGAATGTTGTGTGTCTTTATGTGTGGTAAGTAGTTGAATGTGTGTGTCTTTATGTGTGGTAAGTAGTTGTGTGTGTGTTTATGTGTGTAAGTAAGTAGTTGGTGTGAATGTTGTGTTTTATGTGTGGTTATGTGTGGTAAGTAGTTGGTGTGAATGTTGTGTGTGAATGTTTATGTGTGGTAAGTAAGTTTGGTGTGAATGTTGTGTGTCTTTATGTGTGGTAAGTAGTTTGTGTGAATGTTGTGTGTCTTTATGTGTGGTAAGTAGTTTGTGTGAATGTTGTGTGTCTTTATGTGTGTGTGTAAGTAGTAAGTAGTTGTTGTGAATGTTGTGTGTCTTTATGTGTGGTAAGTAGTTGGTGTGAATGTTGTGTGTCTTTATGTGTGGTAAGTTGTTGTTGTGAATGTTGTGTGTGTGTGTCTTTATGTGTGGTAAGTAGTTGTGTGTGAATGTTGTGTGTCTTTATGTGTGGTAAGTAGTTGGTGTGAATGTTGTGTGTCTTTATGTGTGAATGTTGTGTGTCTTTATGTGTGTAAGTAGTTGTGTGAATGTTGTGTGTCTTTATGTGTGGTAAGTAGTTGGTGTGAATGTTGTGTGTCTTTATGTGTGGTAAGTAGTTGGTGTGAATGTTGTGTGTCTTTATGTGTGGTAAGTAGTTTGTGTGAATGTTGTGTGTCTTTATGTGTGGTAAGTAGTTGGTGTGAATGTTGTGTGTCTTTATGTGTGGTAAGTAGTTTGTGTGAATGTTGTGTGTCTTTATGTGTGGTAAGTAGTTGGTGTGAATGTTGTGTGTCTTTATGTGTGGTAAGTAGTTGTTGTGTGAATGTTGTGTGTCTTTATGTGTGGTAAGTAGTTTGTGTGAATGTTGTGTGTCTTTATGTGTGTGTAAGTAGTTTTATGTGTGAATAGTTGTGTGTGTGTCTTTTTATGTGTGGTAAGTAGTTTGTGTGAATGTTGTGTGTCTTTATGTGTGGTAAGTAGTTGGTGTGTGAATGTTGTGTGTCTTTATGTGTGGTAAGTAGTTGTTGTGTGTCTTTATGTTGTGTGTCTTTATGTGTGGTAAGTAGTTGGTGTGAATGTTGTGTGTCTTTATGTGTGGTAAGTAGTTGGTGTGAATGTTGTGTGTCTTTATGTGTGGTAAGTAGTTGGTGTGAATGTGTGTTGTGTGTCTTTATGTGTGTAAGTAGTTGTTGTAGTGAATGTTGTGTGTCTTTATGTGTGGTAAGTAGTTTGTGTGAATGTTGTGTGTCTTTATGTGTGGTAAGTAGTTTGTGTGAATGTTGTGTGTCTTTATGTGTGGTAAGTAGTTGGTGTGAATGTTGTGTGTCTTTATGTGTGGTAAGTGTTGTGTGTCTTTATGTGTGGTAAGTAGTTGTGTGTGAATGTTGTGTGTCTTTATGTGTGGTAAGTAGTTGGTGTGTGTTGTGTGTCTTTATGTGTGGTAAGTAGTTGGTGTGAATGTTGTGTCTTTATGTGTGGTAAGTAGTTGTGTGAATGTTGTGTGTCTTTTTATGTGTGGTAAGTAGTTGGTGTGAATGTTGTGTGTCTTTATGTGTGTAGTTGGTGTGAATGTATGTGTGGTGTGAATGTTGTGTGTCTTTATGTGTGGTAAGTAGTTGTTGTGTGAATGTTGTGTGTCTTTATGTGTGGTAAGTAGTTGGTGTGAATGTTGTGTGTCTTTATGTGTGGTAAGTAGTTGGTGTGAATGTTGTGTGTCTTTATGTGTGGTAAGTAGTTGGTGTGAATGTTGTGTGTCTTTATGTGTGGTAAGTAGTTGGTGTGAATGTTGTGTGTCTTTATGTGTGGTAAGTAGTTGGTGTGAATGTTGTGTGTCTTTATGTGTGGTAAGTAGTTGGTGTGAATGTTGTGTGTCTTTATGTGTGGTAAGTAGTTGGTGTGAATGTTGTGTGTCTTTATGTGTGGTAAGTAGTTTGTGTGTCTTTATGTGTGGTAAGTAGTTGGTGTGAATGTTGTGTGTCTTTATGTGTGGTAAGTAGTTTGTGTGAATGTTGTGTGTCTTTATGTGTGTTGGTGTAAGTAGTTGGTGTGTGTGGTAAAGTAGTTGTGTGAATGTTGTGTGTCTTTATGTGTGGTAAGTTGTTGGTGTGAATGTTGTGTGTCTTTATGTGTGGTAAGTAGTTGGTGTGAATGTTGTGTGTCTTTATGTGTGGTAAGTAGTTGGTGTGAATGTTGTGTGTCTTTATGTGTGGTAAGTAGTTGGTGTGAATGTTGTGTGTCTTTATGTGTGGTAAGTAGTTGGTGTGAATGTTGTGTGTCTTTATGTGTGGTAAGTAGTTGGTGTGAATGTTGTGTGTCTTTATGTGTGGTAAGTAGTTTGTGTGAATGTTGTGTGTGTGGTAAGTAGTTGGTGTGAATGTTGTGTGTCTTTATGTGTGGTAAGTAGTTGGTGTGAATGTTGTGTGTCTTTATGTGTGGTAAGTAGTTTGTGTGAATGTTGTGTGTCTTTATGTGTGGTAAGTAGTTGGTGTGAATGTTGTGTGTCTTTATGTGTGGTAAGTTGTTGGTGTGAATGTTGTGTGTCTTTTTGTGTGGTAAGTAGTTGGTGTGAATGTTGTGTGTCTTTATGTATGGTGGTAAGTAGTTGTCTTTATGTGTGAATGTTGTGTGTGTGTCTTTATGTGTGGTAAGTAAGTAGTTGGTGTGAATGTTGTGTGTCTTTATGTGTGGTAAGTAGTTGGTGTGAATGTTGTGTGTCTTTATGTGTGGTAAGTAGTTGTGTGAATGTTGTGTGTCTTTATGTGTGGTAAGTAGTTGGTGTGAATGTTGTGTGTCTTTATGTGTGGTATAGTTGTGTGTTGTGTGAATGTGTCTTTATGTGTGGTAAGTAGTTGGTGTGAATGTTGTGTGTCTTTATGTGTGGTAAGTAGTTGGTGTGAATGTTGTGTGTCTTTATGTGTGGTAAGTAGTTGGTGTGAATGTTGTGTGTCTTTATGTGTGGTAAGTAGTTGGTGTGAATGTTGTGTGTGTGTGTTTGTGAAATGTTGTGTGTCTTTATGTGTGGTAAGTAGTTGTTGAATGTTGTGTGTCTTTATGTGTGGTAAGTAGTTGGTGTGAATGTTGTGTGTCTTTATGTGTGGTAAGTAGTTGGTGTGAATGTTGTGTGTCTTTATGTGTGGTAAGTAGTTGGTGTGAATGTTGTGTGTCTTTATGTGTGGTAAGTAGTTTGTGTGAATGTTGTGTGTCTTTATGTGTGGTAAGTAGTTGAATGTTGTGAATGTGTGTGTGTCTTTATGTGTGTGTAAGTATGTGTGGTGTGAATGTTGTGTGTCTTTATGTGTGGTAAGTAGTTTGTGTGAATGTTGTGTGTCTTTATGTGTGGTAAGTAGTTGGTGTGAATGTTGTGTGTCTTTATGTGTGGTAAGTAGTTGGTGTGAATGTTGTGTGTCTTTATGTGTGGTAAGTAGTTGTTGGTGAATGTTGTGTGTCTTTATGTGTGGTAAGTAGTTGTGTGAATGTTGTGTGTCTTTAATGTTGTGTGTGAATGTTGTGTGTCTTTATGTGTGGTAAGTAGTTGGTGTGAATGTTGTGTGTCTTTATGTGTGGTAAGTAGTTTGTGTGAATGTTGTGTGTCTTTATGTGTGGTAAGTAGTTGGTGTGAATGTTGTGTGTCTTTATGTGTGGTAAGTAGTTGGTGTGTGAATGTTGTGTGTCTTTATGTGTGGTAAGTAGTTGGTGTGAATGTTGTGTGTCTTTATGTGTGGTAAGTAGTTGTGTGTGAATGTTGTGTGTCTTTATGTGTGGTAAGTAGTTGGTGTGAATGTTGTGTGTCTTTATGTGTGTAGTAAGTAGTTGAATGTTGTGTGTCTGTGAATGTTGTGTGTGTATTTATGTGTGGTAAGTAGTTGGTGTGAATGTTGTGTGTCTTTATGTGTGGTAAGTAGTTGGTGTGAATGTTGTGTGTCTTTATGTGTGGTAAGTAGTTGGTGTGAATGTTGTGTGTCTTTATGTGTGGTAAGTAGTTGGTGTGAATGTTGTGTGTCTTTATGTGTGGTAAGTAGTTTGTGTGATGTTGTGTGTCTTTATGTGTGGTAAGTAGTTGGTGTGAATGTTGTGTGTCTTTATGTGTGGTAAGTAGTTGGTGTGAATGTTGTGTGTCTTTATGTGTGGTAAGTAGTTGGTGTGAATGTTGTGTGTCTTTATGTGTGGTAAGTAGTTGTGTGTGAATGTTGTGTGTCTTTATGTGTGGTAAGTAGTTGGTGTGAATGTTGTGTGTCTTTATGTGTGGTAAGTAGTTGGTGTGTTGTTGTGTCTTTATGTGTGTGGTAAGTAGTTGTGAATGTGTTGTGTGTCTTTATGTGTGGTAAGTAGTTGGTGTGTGTGAAGTGTTGTGTGTCTTTTTTATGTGTGGTAAGTAGTTGGTGTGAATGTTGTGTGTCTTTATGTGTGTAGTAATGTTGTTGTCTTTATGTGTGAATGTTGTGTGTCTTTATGTGTGTGTAAGTAGTTGGTGTGAATGTTGTGTGTCTTTATGTGTGGTAAGTAGTTGGTGTGAATGTTGTGTGTCTTTATGTGTGGTAAGTAGTTGGTGTGAATGTTGTGTGTCTTTATGTGTGGTAAGTAGTTGTTGTTGTGTGTTTATGTATGTAGTTGGTGTGAATAAGTAGTGTGGTAAGTAGTGTGTGAATGTTGTGTGTCTTTATGTGTGGTAAGTAGTTTTATGTGAATGTTGTGTGTCTTTATGTGTGGTAAGTAGTTGGTGTGAATGTTGTGTGTCTTTATGTGTGGTAAGTAGTTGTTGTGAATGTTGTGTGTGTCTTTATGTGTGGTAAGTAGTTGGTGTGAATGTTGTGTGTCTTTATGTGTGGTAAGTAGTTGGTGTGAATGTTGTGTGTCTTTATGTGTGGTAAGTAGTTGGTGTGAATGTTGTGTGTCTTTATGTGTGGTAAGTAGTTGGTGTGAATGTTGTGTGTAATGTATGTGTGGTAAGTAGTTGGTGTGAATGTTGTGTGTCTTTATGTGTGGTAAGTAGTTGGTGTGAATGTTGTGTGTCTTTATGTGTGGTAAGTAGTTGGTGTGAATGTTGTGTGTCTTTATGTGTGTAAGTTTATGTGAATGTTGTGTGTCTTTATGTTGTAAGTGTGAATGTTGTGTGTCTTTATGTGTGGTAAGTAGTTGGTGTGAATGTTGTGTGTCTTTATGTGTGGTAAGTAGTTGTGTGTGAATGTTGTGTGTCTTTATGTGTGGTAAGTAGTTGGTGTGAATGTTGTGTGTCTTTATGTGTGGTAAGTAGTTGGTGTGAATGTTGTGTGTCTTTATGTGTGGTAAGTAGTTGGTGTGAATGTTGTGTGTCTTTATGTGTAAGTAGTTGGTGTGAATGTTGTGTGTGTCTTTATGTGTGGTAAGTAGTTGGTGTTGTGTGTGTCTTTATGTGTGGTAAGTAGTTGGTGTGAATGTTGTGTGTCTTTATGTGTGGTAAGTAGTTGGTGTGTGAATGTGTGTGTCTTTATGTTGTGTGTAGTTTAATGTTGTGTGTCTTTATGTGTGGTAAGTAGTTGTGTGAATGTTGTGTGTCTTTATGTGTGGTAAGTAGTTGGTGTGAATGTTGTGTGTCTTTATGTGTGGTAAGTAGTTTGTGTGTCTTTATGTGTGGTAAGTAGTTGGTGTGAATGTTGTGTGTCTTTATGTGTGGTAAGTAGTTGGTGTGAATGTTGTGTGTCTTTATGTGTGTGTAAGTAGTTGGTGTGAATGTTGTGTGTGTGTGGTAAGTAGTTGGTGTGAATTTGTGTGTGTGTGGTAAGTAGTTGGTGTGAATGTTGTGTGTCTTTATGTGTGGTAAGTAGTTGGTGTGAATGTTGTGTGTCTTTATGTGTGGTAAGTAGTTGGTGTGAATGTTGTGTGTCTTTATGTGTGGTAAGTAGTTGGTGTGAATGTTGTGTGTCTTTATGTGTGGTAAGTAGTTGGTGTGAATGTTGTGTGTCTTTATGTGTGGTAAGTAGTTGGTGTGAATGTTGTGTGTCTTTATGTGTGGTAAGTAGTTGGTGTGAATGTTGTGTGTCTTTATGTGTGGTAAGTAGTTGGTGTGAATGTTGTGTGTCTTTATGTGTGGTAAGTAGTTGTGTGTGTTGTGTGTCTTTAATGTTGTGTGTGTGTCTTTATGTGTGGTAAGTAGTTGGTGTGTGAATGTTGTGTGTCTTTATGTGTGGTAAGTAGTTGGTGTGAATGTTGTGTGTCTTTATGTGTGGTAAGTAGTTGGTGTGAATGTTGTGTGTCTTTATGTGTGGTAAGTAGTTGGTGTGAATGTTGTGTGTCTTTATGTGTGGTAAGTAGTTGGTGTGAATGTTGTGTGTCTTTATGTGTGGTAAGTAGTTGGTGTGAATGTTGTGTGTCTTTATGTGTGGTAAGTAGTTGGTGTGAATGTTGTGTGTCTTTATGTGTGGTAAGTAGTTGGTGTGAATGTTGTGTGTCTTTATGTGTGGTAAGTAGTTAGTGTGAATGTTGTGTGTCTTTATGTGTGGTAAGTAGTTGGTGTGAATGTTGTGTGTCTTTATGTGTGGTAAGTAGTTGGTGTGAATGTTGTGTGTCTTTATGTGTGGTAAGTAGTTGGTGTGAATGTTGTGTGTCTTTATGTGTGGTAAGTAGTTGGTGTGAATGTTGTGTGTCTTTATGTGTGGTAAGTAGTTGTGTGAGTTGTGTGTCTTTATGTTGTGTGTTGGTGTGAATGTTGTGTGTCTTTATGTGTGGTAAGTAGTTGGTGTGAATGTTGTGTGTCTTTATGTGTGGTAAGTAGTTGGTGTGAATGTTGTGTGTCTTTATGTGTGGTAAGTAGTTGGTGTGAATGTTGTGTGTCTTTATGTGTGGTAAGTAGTTGGTGTGAATGTTGTGTGTCTTTATGTGTGGTAAGTAGTTGGTGTGAATGTTGTGTGTCTTTATGTGTGGTAAGTAGTTGGTGTGAATGTTGTGTGTCTTTATGTGTGGTAAGTAGTTGTGTGAATGTTGTGTGTCTTTATATGTGTGGTAAGTAGTTGGTGTGAATGTTGTGTGTCTTTATGTGTGGTAAGTAGTTGGTGTGAATGTTGTGTGTCTTTATGTGTGGTAAGTAGTTGGTGTGAATGTTGTGTGTCTTTATGTGTGGTAAGTAGTTGGTGTGAATGTTGTGTGTCTTTATGTGTGGTAAGTAGTTGGTGTGAATGTTGTGTGTACTTTATGCAGTTGTAAGTAGTTGGTGTGAATGTTGTGTGTCTTTATGTGTGGTAAGTAGTTGGTGTGAATGTTGTGTGTCTTTATGTGTGGTAAGTAGTTGTGTTTATGTGAATGTTGTGTGTGTTGTGTGTCTTTATGTGTGGTAAGTAGTTGGTGTGAATGTTGTGTGTCTTTATGTGTGGTAAGTAGTTGGTGTGAATGTTGTGTGTCTTTATGTGTGGTAAGTAGTTGGTGTGAATGTTGTGTGTCTTTATGTGTAGTTGTAATGTGTGGTAAGTAGTTGGTGTGAATGTTGTGTGTCTTTATGTGTGGTAAGTTGTTGGTGTGAATGTTGTGTGTCTTTATGTGTGGTAATGTTGTGTGTGTTGTGTTTATGTGTGGTAAGTAGTTGGTGTGAATGTTGTGTGTCTTTATGTGTGGTAAGTAGTTGGTGTGAATGTTGTGTGTCTTTATGTGTGGTAAGTAGTTGGTGTGAATGTTGTGTGTCTTTATGTGTGGTAAGTAGTTGGTGTGAATGTTGTGTGTCTTTATGTGTGGTAAGTAGTTGGTAAGTAGTTGTGTGAATGTTGTGTGTCTTTATGTGTGGTAAGTAGTTGGTGTGAATGTTGTGTGTCTTTATGTGTGGTAAGTAGTTGGTGTGAATGTTGTGTGTCTTTATGTGTGGTATGTAGTTGGTAAATGTTGTGTGTCTTTATGTGTGTGAATGTAATAGTTGTGTGAATGTTTATGTGTCTTTATGTGTGGTAAGTAGTTGGTGTGAATGTTGTGTGTCTTTATGTGTGGTAAGTAGTTGGTGTGAATGTTGTGTGTCTTTATGTGTGGTAAGTAGTTGTTGTGTGAATGTTGTGTGTCTTTATGTGTGGTAAGTAGTTGGTGTGAATGTTGTGTGTCTTTATGTGTGGTAAGTAGTTGGTGTGAATGTTGTGTGTCTTTATGTGTGGTAAGTAAGTAGTTGGTGTGAATGTTGTGTGTCTTTATGTGTGTAGTAAGTAGTTGGTGTGTTGGTGTGATGTTGTGTGTCTTTATGTGTGGTAAGTAGTTGGTGTGAATGTTGTGTGTCTTTATGTGTGGTAAGTAGTTGTGTGTGAATGTTGTGTGTCTTTATGTGTGGTAAGTAGTTGGTGTGAATGTTGTGTGTCTTTATGTGTGGTAAGTAGTTGTCTTTATGTGTGAATGTTGTGTGTCTTTATGTGTGGTAAGTAGTTGGTGTGAATGTTGTGTGTCTTTATGTGTGGTAAGTAGTTGGTGTGAATGTTGTGTGTCTTTATGTGTGGTAAGTAGTTGGTGTGAATGTTGTGTGTCTTTATGTGTGTAGTAAGTATGTGTGGTAAGTAGTTGGTGTGAATGTTGTGTGTCTTTATGTGTGGTAAGTAGTTGGTGTGAATGTTGTGTGTCTTTATGTGTGGTAAGTAGTTGGTGTGAATGTTGTGTGTCTTTATGTGTGTAAGTAATGTGTGGTAAGTAGTTGGTGTGAATGTTGTGTGTCTTTATGTGTGGTAAGTAGTTGGTGTGAATGTTGTGTGTCTTTATGTGTGGTAAGTAGTTGTGTGAATGTTGTGTGTCTTTATGTGTGGTAAGTAGTTGGTGTGAATGTTGTGTGTCTTTATGTGTGGTAAGTAGTTGGTGTGAATGTTGTGTGTCTTTATGTGTGTAAGTAGTTGGTTATGTGTGTGTCTTTATGTGTGGTAAGTAGTTGTGTCTTTATGTGTGGTAAGTGTTGTGTGTCTTTATGTGTGGTAAGTAGTTGGTGTGAATGTTGTGTGTCTTTATGTGTGGTAAGTAGTTGGTGTGAATGTTGTGTGTCTTTATGTGTGGTAAGTAGTTGGTGTGAATGTTGTGTGTCTTTATGTGTGGTAAGTAGTTGGTGTAGTTGTGTGAATGTTGTGTGTGTCTTTATGTGTGGTAAGTAGTTGGTGTGAATGTTGTGTGTCTTTATGTGTGGTAAGTAGTTGGTGTGAATGTTGTGTGTCTTTATGTGTGGTAAGTAGTTGGTTGAATGTTGTGTGTCTTTATGTGTGGTAAGTTGTTGGTGTGAATGTTGTGTGTCTTTATGTGTGGTAAGTAGTTGGTGTGAATGTTGTGTGTCTTTATGTGTGGTAAGTAGTTGGTGTGAATGTTGTGTCTTTATGTGTGGTAAGTATTGTGTGTGTATGTTGTTGTCTTTATGTGTGTAATGTTGTGTGTCTTTATGTGTGGTAAGTTTGTGTGTGTGTCTTTATGTGTGGTAAGTAGTTGGTGTGAATGTTGTTGTGGTAAGTAGTTGGTGTGAATGTTGTGTGTCTTTATGTGTGGTAAGTAGTTGGTGTGAATGTTGTGTGTCTTTATGTGTGGTAAGTAGTTGGTGTGAATGTTGTGTGTCTTTATGTGTGGTAAGTAGTTGGTGTGAATGTTGTGTGTCTTTATGTGTGGTAAGTAGTTGGTGTGAATGTTGTGTGTCTTTATGTGTGGTAAGTAGTTGGTGTGAATGTTGTGTGTCTTTATGTGTGGTAAGTAGTTGGTGTGAATGTTGTGTGTCTTTATGTGTGGTAAGTAGTTGGTGTGAATGTTGTGTGTCTTTATGTGTGGTAAGTAAGTAATGTTGTGTGTCTTTATGTGTGGTAAGTGTTGTGTGTCTTTATGTGTGGTAAGTAGTTGTGTGTGTGAATGTTGTGTGTTGTGTGTCTTTATGTGTGGTAAGTAGTTGGTGTGAATGTTGTGTGTCTTTATGTGTGGTAAGTAGTTGGTGTGAATGTTGTGTGTCTTTATGTGTGTAAGTAAGTAGTTGGTGTGAATGTTGTGTGTCTTTATGTGTGTAGTAAGTAGTTAAGTAGTGTGAATGTTGTGTGTCTTTATGTGTGGTAAGTAGTTGGTGTGAATGTTGTGTGTCTTTATGTGTGGTAAGTAGTTTGGTGTGAATGTTGTGTGTCTTTATGTGTGGTAAGTAGTTGGTGTGAATGTTGTGTGTCTTTATGTGTGGTAAGTAGTTGGTGTGAATGTTGTGTGTCTTTATGTGTGGTAAGTAGTTGGTGTGAATGTTGTGTGTCTTTATGTGTGGTAAGGTAAGTAGTTGGTGTGAATGTTGTGTGTGTGTGTCTTTATGTGTGGTAAGTAGTTGGTGTGAATGTTGTGTGTCTTTATGTGTGGTAAGTAGTTGGTGTGAATGTTGTGTGTCTTTATGTGTGGTAAGTAGTTGGTGTGAATGTTGTGTGTCTTTATGTGTGGTAAGTAGTTGGTGTGAATGTTGTGTGTCTTTATGTGTGGTAAGTTGTGTGAATGTTGTGTGTCTTTATGTGTGGTAAGTAGTGTGTGAATGTTGTGTGTCTTTATGTGTGGTAAGTAGTTGGTGTGAATGTTGTGTGTCTTTATGTGTGGTAAGTAGTTGGTGTGAATGTTGTGTGTCTTTATGTGTGGTAAGTAGTTGGTGTGAATGTTGTGTGTCTTTATGTGTGGTAAGTAGTTGGTGTGAATGTTGTGTGTCTTTATGTGTGGTAAGTAGTTGGTGTGAATGTTGTGTGTCTTTATGTGTGGTAAGTAGTTGGTGTGTGAATGTGAATGTTGTGTGTCTTTATGTGTGGTAAGTAGTTGGTGTGAATGTTGTGTGTCTTTATGTGTGGTAAGTAGTTGGTGTGAATGTTGTGTGTCTTTATGTGTGGTAAGTAGTTGGTGTGAATGTTGTGTGTCTTTATGTGTGGTAAGTAGTTGGTGTGAATGTTGTGTGTCTTTATGTGTGGTAAGTAGTTGGTGTGAATGTTGTGTGTCTTTATGTGTGGTAAGTAGTTGGTGTGAATGTTGTGTGTCTTTATGTGTGGTAAGTAGTTGGTGTGAATGTTGTGTGTGTTTATGTGTGAATGTTGTGTAAGTAGTTGTGTGTGAATGTTGTGTGAATGTTGTGTGTATGTGTGGTAAGTAGTTGGTGTGAATGTTGTGTGTCTTTATGTGTGGTAAGTAGTTGGTGTGAATGTTGTGTGTCTTTATGTGTGGTAAGTAGTTTGTGTGAATGTTGTGTGTCTTTATGTGTGGTAAGTAGTTGGTGTGAATGTTGTGTGTCTTTATGTGTGGTAAGTAGTTGGTGAATGAATGTTGTGTGTCTTTATGTGTGTGTATGTGTGGTAAGTAGTTGGTGTGAATGTTGTGTGTCTTTATGTGTGTAAGTAAGTATGTGTGGTAAGTGTTTGTGTGAATGTTGTGTGTCTTTATGTGTGGTAAGTAGTTGTGTGAATGTGTGTCTTTATGTGTGGTAATGTTGTGTGTCTTTATGTGTGGTAAGTAAGTAGTTGTGTGTCTTTATGTGTGAATGTTGTGTGTGTGTCTTTATGTGTGGTAAGTTGTTGGTGTGAATGTTGTGTGTCTTTATGTGTGGTAAGTAGTTGGTGTGAATGTGTTGTGTGTCTTTATGTGTGGTAAGTAGTTGGTGTGAATGTTGTGTGTCTTTATGTGTGGTAAGTAGTTGGTGTGAATGTTGTGTGTCTTTATGTGTGGTAAGTAGTTGGTGTGAATGTTGTGTGTCTTTATGTGTGGTAAGTAGTTGTCTTTATGTGTGAATGTTGTGTGTCTTTATGTGTGGTAAGTAGTTGGTGTGAATGTTGTGTGTCTTTATGTGTGGTAAGTAGTTGGTGTGAATGTTGTGTGTCTTTATGTGTGGTAGTTGGTGTGAATGTTGTGTGTCTTTAGTTGGTGTGAATGTGTGTCTTTAATGTTGTGTGAATGTTGTGTGTCTTTATGTGTGGTAAGTAGTTGGTGTGAATGTTGTGTGTCTTTATGTGTGGTAAGTAGTTGGTGTGAATGTTGTGTGTCTTTATGTGTGGTAAGTAGTTGGTGTGTGAATGTTGTGTGTCTTTATGTGTGGTAAGTAGTTGTGTGTGTGTCTTTAATGTGTGTGAATGTTGTGTGTCTTTATGTGTGGTAAGTAGTTGGTGTGAATGTTGTGTGTCTTTTATGTGTGGTAAGTAGTTGGTGTGAATGTTGTGTGTCTTTATGTGTGGTAAGTTGTTGGTGTGAATGTTGTGTGTCTTTATGTGTGGTAAGTAGTTGGTGTGAATGTTGTGTGTCTTTATGTGTGTGTAAGTAGTTGGTGTGAATGTTGTGTGTCTTTATGTGTAAGGTAAGTAGTAGTTGTGTGAATGTTGTGTGTCTTTATGTGTGGTAAGTAGTTGGTGTGAATGTTGTGTGTCTTTATGTGTGGTAAGTAGTTGGTGTGAATGTTGTGTGTCTTTATGTGTGGTAAGTAGTTGGTGTGAATGTTGTGTGTCTTTATGTGTGTGTAAGTAGTTGTTGTGTGAATGTTGTGTGTCTTTATGTGTGGTAAGTAGTTGGTGTGAATGTTGTGTGTCTTTATGTGTGGTAAGTAGTTGGTGTGAATGTTGTGTGTCTTTATGTGTGGTAAGTAGTTGGTGTGAATGTTGTGTGTCTTTATGTGTGGTAAATGTTGTGTGTCTTTATGTGTGGTAAGTAGTTGTGAATGTTGTGTGTCTTTATGTGTGGTAAGTAGTTGGTGTGAATGTTGTGTGTCTTTATGTGTGGTAAGTAGTTGGTGTGAATGTTGTGTGTCTTTATGTGTGGTAAGTAGTTGGTGTGAATGTTGTGTGTCTTTAATGTTGTGTGTTGTGTGTCTTTATGTGTGGTAAGTAGTTGGTGTGAATGTTGTGTGTGTTGTCTTTATGTGTGGTAAGTAGTTGGTGTGAATGTTGTGTGTCTTTATGTGTGGTAAGTAGTTGGTGTGAATGTTGTGTGTCTTTATGTGTGGTAAGTAGTTGGTGTGAATGTTGTGTGTCTTTATGTGTGTAAGTAAGTAGTTGGTGTGAATGTTGTGTGTCTTTATGTGTGGTAAGTAGTTGGTGTGAATGTTGTGTGTCTTTATGTGTGGTAAGTAGTTGGTGTGAATGTTGTGTGTCTTTATGTGTGGTAAGTAGTTGGTGTGAATGTTGTGTGTCTTTATGTGTGGTAAGTAGTTGGTGTGAATGTTGTGTGTCTTTATGTGTGGTAAGTAGGTTGTGTGAATGTTGTGTGTCTTTATGTGTGGTAAGTAGTTGGTGTGAATGTTGTGTGTCTTTATGTGTGGTAAGTAGTTGGTGTGAATGTTGTGTGTCTTTATGTGTGGTAAGTAGTTGTTGTGTGTGAATGTTGTGTGTCTTTATGTGTGGTAAGTAGTTGTGTGTCTTTATGTGTGGTAAGTGTTGTGTGTCTTTATGTGTGTAAGTAAGTAGTTGGTGTGTGAATGTTGTGTGTCTTTATGTGTGGTAAGTAGTTGGTGTGAATGTTGTGTGTCTTTATGTGTGGTAAGTAGTTGTTGTGTGTGAATGTTGTGTGTCTTTATGTGTGTAGTAAGTTGTGTGTCTTTATGTGTGAATGTTGTGTGAATGTTGTGTGTCTTTATGTGTGGTAAGTAGTTGGTGTGAATGTTGTGTGTCTTTATGTGTGGTAAGTAGTTGGTATGAATGTTGTGTGTCTTTATGTGTGGTAAGTAGTTGGTGTGAATGTTGTGTGTCTTTATGTGTGGTAAGTAGTTGGTGTGAATGTTGTGTGTCTTTATGTGTGGTAAGTAGTTGGTGTGAATGTTGTGTGTGTTTATGTGTGGTAAGTAGTTGGTGTGAATGTTGTGTGTCTTTATGTGTGGTAAGTAGTTGGTGTGAATGTTGTGTGTCTTTATGTGTGGTAAGTAGTTGGTGTGAATGTTGTGTGTCTTTATGTGTAAGTAGTATGTGTGTGTTTATGTGTGGTAAGTAGTTGTTGTGAATGTTGTGTGTCTTTATGTGTGGTAAGTAGTTGGTGTGAATGTTGTGTGTCTTTATGTGTGGTAAGTAGTTGGTGTGAATGTTGTGTGTCTTTATGTGTGGTAAGTAGTTGGTGTGAATGTTGTGTGTCTTTATGTGTGGTGTGGTAAGTAGTTGGTGTGAATGTTGTGTGTCTTTATGTGTGGTAAGTAGTTGGTGTGAATGTTGTGTGTCTTTATGTGTGGTAAGTAGTTGGTGTGAATGTTGTGTGTCTTTATGTGTGGTAAGTAGTTGGTGTGAATGTTGTGTGTCTTTATGTGTGGTAAGTAGTTGTGTGTGAATGTTGTGTGTCTTTATGTGTGGTAAGTAGTTGGTGTGAATGTTGTGTGTATGTTTAAGTAGTTGGTAATGTAGTTTATGTGTGGTAAGTTGTTGGTGTGAATGTTGTGTGTCTTTATGTGTGGTAAGTAGTTGGTGTGAATGTTGTGTGTCTTTATGTGTGGTAAGTAGTTGGTGTGAATGTTGTGTGTCTTTATGTGTGGTAAGTAGTTGGTGTGAATGTTGTGTGTCTTTATGTGTGGTAAGTAGTTGGTGTGAATGTTGTGTGTCTTTATGTGTGGTAAGTAGTTGGTGTGAATGTTGTGTGTCTTTATGTGTGGTAAGTAGTTGGTGTGAATGTTGTGTGTCTTTATGTGTGGTAAGTAGTTGGTGTGAATGTTGTGTGTCTTTATGTGTGGTAAGTAGTTGGTGTGAATGTTGTGTGTCTTTATGTGTGGTAAGTAGTTGGTGTGAATGTTGTGTGTCTTTATGTGTGGTAAGTAGTTGGTGTGAATGTTGTGTGTCTTTATGTGTGGTAAGTAGTTGGTGTGAATGTTGTGTGTCTTTATGTGTGGTAAGTAGTTGGTGTGAATGTTGTGTGTCTTTATGTGTGGTAAGTATGTGTGGTAAGTGTGTGAATGTTGTGTGTGTGTCTTAAGTAGTTGGTGTGAATGTTGTGTGTCTTTATGTGTGGTAAGTAGTTGGTGTGAATGTTGTGTGTCTTTATGTGTGGTAAGTAGTTGGTGTGAATGTTGTGTGTCTTTATGTGTGGTAAGTAGTTGGTGTGAATGTTGTGTGTCTTTATGTGTGGTAAGTAGTTTGTGTGTCTTTATGTGTGGTAAGTACTTGGTGTGAATGTTGTGTGTCTTTATGTGTGGTAAGTAGTTGGTGTGAATGTTGTGTGTCTTTATGTGTGGTAAGTAGTTGGTGTGAATGTTGTGTGTCTTTATGTGTGGTAAGTAGTTGGTGTGAATGTTGTGTGTCTTTATGTGTGTAGTAAGTAGTTGGTGTGAATGTTGTGTGTCTTTATGTGTGGTAAGTAGTTGGTGTGAATGTTGTGTGTCTTTATGTGTGGTAAGTAGTTGGTGTGAATGTTGTGTGTCTTTATGTGTGGTAAGTAGTTGGTGTGAATGTTGTGTGTCTTTATGTGTGGTAAGTAGTTGGTGTGAATGTTGTGTGTCTTTATGTGTGGTAAGTAGTTGGTGTGAATGTTGTGTGTCTTTATGTGTGGTAAGTAGTTGGTGTGAATGTTGTGTGTCTTTATGTGTGTGTAAGTAGTTGTGTGAATGTTGTGTGTCTTTATGTGTGGTAAGTAGTTGGTGTGAATGTTGTGTGTCTTTATGTGTGGTAAGTAGTTGGTGTGAATGTTGTGTGTCTTTATGTGTGGTAAGTAGTTGGTGTGAATGTTGTGTGTCTTTATGTGTGGTAAGTAGTTGGTGTGAATGTTGTGTGTCTTTATGTGTGGTAAGTAGTTGGTGTGAATGTTGTGTGTCTTTATGTGTGGTAAGTAGTTGGTGTGAATGTTGTGTGTCTTTATGTGTGGTAAGTGTGGTAAGTAGTTGGTGTGAATGTTGTGTGTCTTTATGTGTGTGTAGTCTTGTGAATGTGTGTGTGAAGTGGTAGTAGTTGTTGTGAATGTTGTGTGTCTTTATGTGTGGTAAGTAGTTGGTGTGAATGTTGTGTGTCTTTATGTGTGGTAAGTAGTTTTATGTGTGAATGTTGTGTGTCTTTATGTGTGGTAAGTAGTTGGTGTGAATGTTGTGTGTCTTTATGTGTGGTAAGTAGTTGGTGTGAATGTTGTGTGTCTTTATGTGTGGTAAGTAGTTGGTGTGAATGTTGTGTGTCTTTATGTGTGTAAGTAAGTTGTTGGTGTGAATGTTGTGTGTCTTTATGTGTGGTAAATAGTTGGTGTGAATGTTGTGTGTCTTTATGTGTGGTAAGTAGTTGGTGTGAATGTTGTGTGTCTTTATGTGTGTGTCTTTATGTGTGGTAAGTAGTTGGTGTGAATGTTGTGTGTCTTTATGTGTGGTAAGTAGTTGGTGTGAATGTTGTGTGTCTTTATGTGTGGTAAGTAGTTGGTGTGAATGTTGTGTGTCTTTATGTGTGGTAAGTAGTTGGTGTGAATGTTGTGTGTCTTTATGTGTGGTAAGTAGTTGGTGTGAATGTTGTGTGTTTTTATGTGTGGTAAGTAGTTGTAGTGTGAATGTTGTGTGTCTTTATGTGTGGTAAGTAGTTGGTGTGTGAATGTTGTGTGTCTTTATGTGTGGTAAGTAGTTGGTGTGAATGTTGTGTGTCTTTATGTGTGGTAAGTAGTTGGTGTGAATGTTGTGTGTCTTTATGTGTGGTAAATGTTGTTGTCTTTATGTGAATGTTGTGTGTGTGTCTTTATGTGTGGTAAGTAGTTGGTGTGAATGTTGTGTGTCTTTATGTGTGGTAAGTAGTTGGTGTGAATGTTGTGTGTCTTTATGTGTGGTAAGTAGTTGGTGTGAATGTTGTGTGTCTTTATGTGTGGTAAGTAGTTGGTGTGAATGTTGTGTGTCTTTATGTGTGGTAAGTAGTTGGTGTGAATGTTGTGTGTCTTTATGTGTGGTAAGTAGTAAGTAGTTGTGTGGTAAGTTTATGTTGTGTGTCTTTATGTGTGTGTTGTGAATGTTGTGTGTCTTTATGTGTGGTAAGTAGTTGGTGTGAATGTTGTGTGTCTTTATGTGTGGTAAGTAGTTGGTGTGAATGTTGTGTGTCTTTATGTGTGGTAAGTAGTTGGTGTGAATGTTGTGTGTCTTTATGTGTGGTAAGTAGTTGGTGTGTGAATGTTGTGTGTCTTTATGTGTGGTAAGTAGTTGGTGTGAATGTTGTGTGTCTTTATGTGTGGTAAGTAGTTGGTATGAATGTTGTGTGTCTTTATGTGTGGTAAGTAGTTGGTGTGAATGTTGTGTGTCTTTATGTGTGGTAAGTAGTTGGTGTGAATGTTGTGTGTCTTTATGTGTGGTAAGTAGTTGGTGTGAATGTTGTGTGTCTTTATGTGTGGTAAGTAGGTTGTGTGAATGTTGTGTGTCTTTATGTGTGGTAAGTAGTTGGTGTGAATGTTGTGTGTCTTTATGTGTGGTAAGTAGTTGGTGTGAATGTTGTGTGTCTTTATGTGTGGTAAGTAGTTGGTGTGAATGTTGTGTGTCTTTATGTGTGGTAAGTAGTTGGTGTGAATGTTGTGTGTCTTTATGTGTGGTAAGTAGTTGGTGTGAATGTTGTGTGTCTTTATGTGTGGTAAGTAGTTGGTGTGAATGTTGTGTGTCTTTATGTGTGGTAAGTAGTTGTGTGAATGTGTGTGTCTTTATGTTGTGTGTCTTTATGTGTGTGTCTTTATGTGTGTAAGTAGTTGGTGTGAATGTTGTGTGTCTTTATGTGTGGTAAGTAGTTGGTGTGAATGTTGTGTGTCTTTATGTGTGGTAAGTAGTTGGTGTGAATGTTGTGTGTCTTTATGTGTGGTAAGTAGTTGGTGTGAATGTTGTGTGTCTTTATGTGTGGTAAGTTGTTGGTGTGAATGTTGTGTGTCTTTATGTGTGGTAAGTAGTTGGTGTGAATGTTGTGTGTCTTTATGTGTGGTAAGTAGTTGGTGTGAATGTTGTGTGTCTTTATGTGTGGTAAGTAGTTGGTGTGAATGTTGTGTGTCTTTATGTGTGGTAAGTAGTTGGTGTGAATGTTGTGTGTCTTTATGTGTGGTAAGTAGTTGGTGTGAATGTTGTGTGTCTTTATGTGTGGTAAGTTTTTGGTGTGAATGTTGTGTGTCTTTATGTGTGGTAAGTAGTTGGTGTGAATGTTGTGTGTCTTTATGTGTGGTAAGTAGTTGGTGTGAATGTTGTGTGTCTTTATGTGTGGTAAGTAGTTGGTGTGAATGTTGTGTGTCTTTATGTGTGGTAAGTAGTTGGTGTGAATGTTGTGTGTCTTTATGTGTGGTAAGTAGTTGGTGTGAATGTTGTGTGTCTTTATGTGTGGTAAGTAGTTGGTGTGAATGTGTGAATGTTGTGTCTTTATATGTGTGGTAAGTAGTTGTGTGTGTGGTAAGTGTTGTGTGAATCTTTATGTGTGGTAAGTAGTTGGTGTGAATGTTGTGTGTCTTTATGTGTGGTAAGTAGTTGTGTTGTGTGTGTGAATGTTGTGTGTCTTTATGTGTGGTAAGTAGTTGGTGTGAATGTTGTGTGTCTGTTGTGTGGTAAGTGTCTTTATGTGTGGTAAGTAGTTGGTGTGAATGTTGTGTGTCTTTATGTGTGGTAAGTAGTTGGTGTGAATGTTGTGTGTCTTTATGTGTGGTAAGTAGTTGGTGTGAATGTTGTGTGTCTTTATGTGTGGTAAGTAGTTGGTGTGAATGTGAATGTGTGTGTAAGTAGTTGTGTGAATGTTGTGTGTCTTTATGTGTGGTAAGTAGTTGGTGTGAATGTTGTGTGTCTTTATGTGTGGTAAGTAGTTGGTGTGAATGTTGTGTGTCTTTATGTGTGGTAAGTAGTTGGTGTGAATGTTGTGTGTCTTTATGTGTGGTAAGTAGTTGGTGTGTGAATGTTGTGTGTCTTTATGTGTGGTAAGTAGTTGGTGTGAATGTTGTGTGTCTTTATGTGTGGTAAGTAGTTGGTGTGAATGTTGTGTGTCTTTATGTGTGGTAAGTAGTTGGTGTGAATGTTGTGTGTCTTTATGTGTGGTAAGTAGTTGGTGTGAATGTTGTGTGTCTTTATGTGTGGTAAGTAGTTGTGAATGTTGTGTGTCTTTATGTGTGGTAAGTAGTTGGTGTGAATGTTGTGTGTCTTTATGTGTGTGTAATGTGTGGTAAGTAGTTGGTGTGAATGTTGTGTGTCTTTATGTGTGGTAAGTAAGTTTGTGTGTGTGTGGTAATGTTGTGTGTCTTTATGTGTGTGTGGTAAGTAGTTGGTGTGAATGTTGTGTGTCTTTATGTGTGGTAAGTAGTTGGTGTGAATGTTGTGTGTCTTTATGTGTGGTAAGTAGTTGGTGTGAATGTTGTGTGTCTTTATGTGTGGTAAGTAGTTGGTGTGAATGTTGTGTGAATGTTGTGTGAATGTTGTGTGTCTTTATGTGTGGTAAGTAGTTGGTGTGAATGTTGTGTGTCTTTATGTGTGGTAAGTAGTTGGTGTGAATGTTGTGTGTCTTTATGTGTGTGTAAGTTGTTGTGTGAATGTTGTGTGTCTTTATGTGTGGTAAGTAGTTGTAGTGTGAATGTTGTGTGTCTTTATGTGTGGTAAGTAGTTGGTGTGAATGTTGTGTGTCTTTATGTGTGGTAAGTAGTTGGTGTGAATGTTGTGTGTCTTTATGTGTGTGTAAGTAGTTGGTGTGAATGTTGTGTGTCTTTATGTGTGGTAAGTAGTTGGTGTGAATGTTGTGTGTCTTTATGTGTGGTAAGTAGTTGGTGTGAATGTTGTGTGTCTTTATGTGTGGTAAGTAGTTGGTGTGAATGTTGTGTGTCTTTATGTGTGGTAAGTAGATTGTGTGAATGTTGTGTGTCTTTATGTGTGGTAAGTAGTTGGTGTGAATGTTGTGTGTCTTTATGTGTGGTAAGTAGTTGGTGTGAATGTTGTGTGTCTTTATGTGTGGTAAGTAGTTGGTGTGAATGTTGTGTGTCTTTATGTGTGGTAAGTAGTTGGTGTGAATGTTGTGTGTCTTTATGTGTGGTAAGTAGTTGGTGTGAATGTTGTGTGTCTTTATGTGTGGTAAGTAGTTGGTGTGAATGTTGTGTGTCTTTATGTGTGGTAAGTAGTTGGTGTGAATGTTGTGTGTCTTTATGTGTGGTAAGTAGTTGGTGTGAATGTTGTGTGTCTTTATGTGTGGTAAGTAGTTGGTGTGAATGTTGTGTGTGTGTCTTTATGTGTGGTAAGTAGTTGGTGTGTGAATGTTGTGTGTCTTTATGTGTGGTAAGTAGTTGGTGTGAATGTTGTGTGTCTTTATGTGTGGTAAGTAGTTGGTAAGTAGTTGTGAATGTTGTGTGTGGTAAGTAGTTATGTGTGGTAAGTAGTTGTGTGAATGTTGTGTGTCTTTATGTGTGTTGTGTGTGAATGTTGTGTGTCTTTATGTGTGGTAAGTAGTTGGTGTGAATGTTGTGTGTCTTTATGTGTGGTAAGTAGTTGGTGTGAATGTTGTGTGTCTTTATGTGTGGTAAGTAGTTGGTGTGAATGTTGTGTGTCTTTATGTGTGGTAAGTAGTTGGTGTGAATGTTGTGTGTCTTTATGTGTGGTAAGTAGTTGGTGTGAATGTTGTGTGTCTTTATGTGTGTAAGTAAGTAGTTTGTGTGTGTAAATGTTGTGTGTCTTTATGTGTGGTAAGTAGTTTGTGTTGTGTGTCTTTATGTGTGGTAAGTAGTTGTTGTGTGTCTTTATGTTGTGTGTCTTTATGTGTGGTAAGTAGTTGGTGTGAATGTTGTGTGTCTTTATGTGTGGTAAGTAGTTGGTGTGAATGTTGTGTGTCTTTATGTGTGGTAAGTAGTTGGTGTGAATGTTGTGTGTCTTTATGTGTGGTAAGTAGTTGGTGTGAATGTTGTGTGTCTTTATGTGTGGTAAGTAGTTGGTGTGAATGTTGTGTGTCTTTATGTGTGGTAAGTAGTTGGTGTGAATGTTGTGTGTCTTTATGTGTGGTAAGTAGTTGGTGTGAATGTTGTGTGTCTTTATGTGTGGTAAGTAGTTGGTGTGAATGTTGTGTGTCTTTATGTGTGGTAAGTAGTTGGTGTGAATGTTGTGTGTCTTTATGTGTGGTAAGTAGTTGGTGTGAATGTTGTGTGTCTTTATGTGTGGTAAGTAGTTGGTGTGAATGTTGTGTGTCTTTATGTGTGGTAAGTAGTTGGTGTGAATGTTGTGTGTCTTTATGTGTGGTAAGTAGTTTGTGTGAATGTTGTGTGTCTTTATGTGTGGTAAGTAGTTGGTGTGAATGTTGTGTGTCTTTATGTGTGGTAAGTAGTTGGTGTGTTGTGTGTGTTTATGTGTGTAAGTTTATGTGTGTGTCTTTATGTGTGTAAGTAGTTGGTGTGAATGTTGTGTGTCTTTATGTGTGGTAAGTAGTTGGTGTGAATGTTGTGTGTCTTTATGTGTGGTAAGTGTGTGAATGTTGTGTGTCTTTATGTGTGGTAAGTAGTTTGTGTGTGAATGTTGTGTGTCTTTATGTGTGGTAAGTAGTTGTAGTGTGAATGTTGT